>NW_003546293.1:262648-287804 GCF_000090795.2 Amphimedon queenslandica | reverse complement strand
TAGCTATAACTACTCAATGAAAATACTGAAAATATCCTGAATCTGACTCTTCAATTCTACGCCGTCGTCGCCGTGATGAAGCAGGGGGTATATCACAGTAGGACACTCTCTTCTAATTATTATCTACTCTTGTTATCATGGATGTACAGTAGAATGATTCTTATAGTTCAATCAAATACTATTATGATTCTTTTCATTACTTTATTGTAGCGTTTCCAGAAATTCTCCAAAGCAGCATACTCATGGATTACCTTTGTAAAGGAATCTAATTTAACCATTATGACGTTATGAGGAGATTACCCCTGTTAGTCCATCCTTATCACGCCTATCCTGCAATGCTGCAATGTGCATCTCTTCTTCTGGAGTCAGTGATGTCGAATAAAATGGTAAAACCTTCATAATGATCAATGCCAATAAATGAAGGATAGATAATGGCAATTGGACTGTACCTTTTCTTCTTCTGTTTCAAGTTTTCTATTCATTTCTGTTAGCTTTAGAATCTTTTCTCCCTATAAAGCATCTTTGTAGTGATACGGTTATTTTTCTAGTATTATATAATCACCATAGCTTGCTGTTTCTCAAGTTCCTTGATTGCTTCATTGCTTTGTATTGTGAGTTTAGTCAGATTACTCCTACCAATAAAAGAGAAAGATAGAAAAAAGAGTAAAATTACAGTAAATACTGTATAGTGGAAAACTTTGGAGAGAATTAAATTTGGTGAATTTCGTACTTGATAGCCATTCATCAAAATAAAAATCTGCCATTTTGAGCCATTATACGCATGCTCCATGGCACGTGGTCACAAATTTGCCAAATTAAAATTCGCCAATCACCAAAATTTAGCAATTCACCAAATTTTAATCCCTCCAAAATTTCCCGCTATACGGTATCAAACAATACAAGTCTGCACTATGTATTCACACCTTTCATTTTCTCTGGATTTTATCATTTCTGCCTTTAGTTCACGAAAATGAGCAAGTACTGTCTCCCTGTCATTCCTAATTGCTCTTAATCTTATTTCTGTCTCTTTTGAATTTGAGCTCAATTTCGTTTTAACATCACCGATGGAGTCCTATAAATACAATGATAATAAATTATACCATTATTTCATGTGCATATTTGATACAATATTAAATAAAATATAGCTATGCATGTACATGCAAGTACCTGAAGTTTCTTCAGTCGTTTCATTTGTTTGGCTATTTCTCTTGCGTTGCTTTCATCTTTCTTCTTAAGTGCCTCAAATCTTAGTTTCTTCTCTTCTGTGTTTTCTTTGTATTGCTTTGTCTCCTAATGAAAATAGAACATTATCATAATACCAGTACATTGTATCTTGCCTTCTGTAAAAAATGTCTGCATACAGTAGATGCACAAGCAAATTATAATTAAGGCAAACTTTTCTGCTTCTGTGTACATGGAGTACATACAGTACAGTACATGCACATATATAAAGCTAAAAGTACCTCCAAATTTCAGTTATGAGTTGTGCATTACTAGAAAAGCTTACTTTCTGAAACATGTCCCACAATTCGTCAAGAGTAGCTTTCCTCTGCGCACTAAGAGCATGTGTCTCCTCAAGATTCTATATACCAACACAATTTAGATAGCATCAACAAAGAATCAATATGAGAATGTACATGTACATGCATACATACCTTGTTTTTCAACTCATCCACTAAGCTTTGGAACTCCTGCTGAGCCTCAGATTCCCTCTCGTTAAATCTTAATTCCATCGCATACAGTATATCGTGAAGGTCCTTCACTTCTTGATCATGATGGGAAACAGTTGCAAACCTGCCATTCTCTTAGTTAATTTAATGCCATACAAAATGATTTAATGGTAAGTGTAATATATATTTTGGCAAATTTGACTGTGGAAAATTAATTGGCAAATTTAATATTGGTGGTGATTCTGTGCCAGATTGAAACAAAATGACAATATTGGAAATTTCTTCATAAAATTTTCAATTTACATGTAGTTCAGTGCTTTCTACAAGTGTATCACTGTGCATTAGAAAATTCTCAAGGCATACATTGTAGCTCCCAGTAATGGCTGCTCACCTCTCTTTATCAAACTCTGCCTTTAAAACATCCAAATCTTTCTGGAAGCCATTCTCCAAGTCGCTAATTCTTTTCTTTTGGAAACCTGCAATGATCATAGCATAAGCATACCTGTACATAAACTATGGCTCCTTTACTTAGCAGCTCTTCCATGTTCTGTAAATGACTCCTCAAAGCAACTTCATATCTTTAATAACAAATAAGTAATCTTTTCCCTTTCTTATATTTCTTACTGTTCGTTTGCTTCTTCTAAGTCTTTAGCTAATGATTTGATGACTGCATCTTTACGATCTACAATCCTTTCAAACGTTTCTCTCATCACTTGGCAATCTTTTTTTAGTTCCTCCAATTTCGCTGCACATTACAAGAATGAATTAATGATAATATTACGTAATAAAGACAACAAAATTAGTCTAATTATCCAAATATTAAACAACAACAGTGCAACAATAAGCAAAAAATAGCATGCAAAATAAACAAACAAATAACATCAAAATAAACAAACAACATCAAAATAAACAAACAAACAACATCAAAATAAACAAACAACATCAAAATAAACAAACAAACAACATGATAGAGTACTGCAGTCTGCATACCTTTCCTCATTATGTTCCTCCATTGCTCTTGTAGTTTCAGTATGTTTAGTTTAGTGGACTGTTCCTCTTTGCTCAGTTTATCCTTAAGGAATCGGTTCAACATTTCTTCTTTCTTCCTCTTAGACTCTTCCTCTTCCAATCTCTGCTGCTCTAGGTATGCTGCCCTCTCCTCCTCGGACATTTTAGCTAGTTTCTTTGCTGTCATTTTCGCCATCTTGAATGTAAATGGGTTGCTATGGTAACTGAACTAAAGGCGTGGTCACTTAAAATTTGACTCCGCCCAATTTTAAATTAATAACTGCATTGCATTTTAATAACCAGCCACTCCTCCTTTGAAAATCAGCCTCTTCAAGTTCTCTGTCAGTCAGGCTAAAAATCATTAGAAAAAATACATGGAGAAGAGAAGAGTGGGAATAGTAGGATTTGGTAGTTTAGGTGAGTTCAAACTCCTAAAAATAAATTTAGAATTTAATCTCCACTCATTGTTTTATCATTGACTTTATTAAATGTAGGTCAGTATCTTTATCATGCTCTACAAGACTCTAAGGATGAATATGAGATTGCATTTGTTTGGAATAGATCAGCTGAGAAAATGAGAGGCATTGTTCCACCTGAACTAATCCTTAATGATCTCAAATCTTGCCATTCAAGGTAGAAACTACACTCATTGCATTGCATCTCTAACTATACAACTGCAATAATCTAGATCTCCACATATTATCATTGAAGTGGCTCATCCATCAATATCTGCTGAATATGGTCCATTGTTCTTGCAATCTGCTGATTTCCTTGTAAGGATTATTGTTTAGTCTTCATGCTAAAAGCTTTTCTATAGATTGGTTCACCTACTGCATTGGCTGATGATGAAGTAATGAAGAGGATAAAGGGAGCATGCACTGGACATGCACTGTATGTACCAGTTGGAGCTCTATGGGGTGGACATGATATACAGAGAATGGCTGATAGGGGAACACTAAAAGTACATAGATTAATTGATAATTGCAATGAATTTCTTACTTATTGTAAGGGGCTTAAGATTACAATGAAGAAACATCCCTCCATGTTAAAACTTGCTGGATCTCTGCATGATAAACTGCAGCAAGTGAAAGATGCTCCAACTTTACTGTATGAAGGTAATATGTCTTGATGAGCATCAGACCCCTTGTTTGATATTAAATTTTATCAGGCCCAGTAAGGGATTTGTGTCCTCTTGCTCCATCGAATGTCAACACTATGGCAGCTGCATCCATTATGGCTCATAATCTTGGATTTGATCAAGTTATTGGATGTCTTGTTGCTGATCCCAGGTAATGTAATGATAGTCCATTTTAATTCATCATCTTTCTCTAGTCTCAATTGCCATGTGATAGAGGTGGAAGTGCGAGGTCCAGGTAGCCTCGATAATCATTTCAGTGTACAGACAGTCCGCTCTAATCCAGCAGCCCCTGGAGCTGTCACTGGCAAGCAAACTCATATCTCATTCCTCAGCAGTTTGCTTGGTACATTGCAATAGTCGCATGTTAGTTATTTTTTTATTGTTCTATTTCCTTTATAGCTGCACAAAGTCGTGGGCCAGGCATTCACCTTTGTTAAACTCTTATTAATAATAAGTGATCTTTTAGTTTTTGAAATTACATTCATTGTAATATTTTTCCTATGTAGCTGTATTTAGATTTAATTGTGACAATAATGGGCACACTATTGATTTAAGTGAATGACTGCATGTGCAATGAGCAGTTAGCAATAAGAATGCTACGTGTATCTTTTGAGCAAAATTTTGCACAGGCTTTGTTCTGGCATGGTATGGACCAACACAAAAACCAAATAAGGAATTGGGTAATGTGTTAGATATGCTCATTACTAGATGGTCACTGATTTGTTTGGCTGTGGCCAGACTAATCACCTACAAAACTATGGTAGTTTTGTAGTATCTGTGGTCATATATATGTGGCTGCAATACATTCCTGCAGTCAAATTACTTTGGAAGAGATTGTTTTTTGAAATAATGGAGAAAAGAAGAGTGGGAATAGTTGGATTTGGTAGTTTAGGTGAGTTGCTTCAATTGTAGCATTTATTATAAAAACAACCTTTATCCAGGCCAGTATCTTTATCATGCTTTACAAGACTCTAAGGATGAATATGAGATTGCATTTGTTTGGAATAGATCAGCTGAGAAAATGAGAGACATTGTTCCACCTGAACTAATCCTTAATGATCTCAAATCTTGCCACTCAAAGTAAAATAAGTCATGCAGAAATAAGAATAAGTATTATTTGTGAATTCAGTCCTGTTTATATAAAAGTTAATGCTTGGTTTACTGCATTTCATGTTGTTACCAAAGTCTCCATTCTGCTTTATAGATCTCCACATATTATCATTGAAGTGGCTCATCCATCAATAGCTGCTGAATACGGTGCCTTGTTCTTGCAATCTGCTGATTTCCTTGTAAGCTTTGTGTCAGTTCTATCACATTTACACATTCTTTCATTAATTAGATTGGCTCAGGTACTGCATTGGCTGATGATGAAGTAATGAAGAGGATAAAGGGAGCATGCACTGCACATGCACTGTATGTACCAGTTGGGGCTCTGTGGGGTGGACATGATATACAGAGAATGGCTGATAGGGGAACACTAAAAGTAATAATATTTTTTCTTTTCCCCCAATTTCATGTTGATATATAATAACCGTGCATGATATAGGGACTTAAGATTACAATGAAAAAGCCTCCTGCTGCATTGAAGGTTGTTGGCCCACTGAAAGATAAACTAGAGCTAGTGAAAGACACCCCACTTGTACTATATGAAGGTAACAGTGACATGAATGGTAGCTAATTTCAATTTGGCAATAGCACCTATGAGTACTATATGCTCAAAAATTAATTTCCTAATTTTCCTATAGGTCCAGTTAAAGATCTTTGTCCCCTTGCTCCATGCAATGTCAACACTATGGCAGGAGCATCCATAATAGCACATAATCTTGGATTTGATCAAGTTATTGGTTGTCTTGTTGCTGATCCAAGGTAATGTAACATTCATTAGGCTAGTTTTTGTTTCAGTCGCAATAGTTTGACCTATCATGTTGTTGAGGTAGAGGTGAAGGGTCCTGGTAGCGATGAGAATCATTTTAGTGTTCGAGTTACTCGTTGCACACCAGCAATTGTAGGAGAAGTCACAGGAAAGCAAACATTTTTTACTTTCCTCAGTAGTTTATTAGGTAAAAATATAAAAATAATATTGTAATTTTAATTTTTATTTGCAGCTGCAAGAGATAAAGGGCCTGGCATTCACCTTTGCTAAAAAAGCATCAAAACTTGACTAAATAAACTTACTTTAAAACTTGATTAAATAAACTTACTTTAAAACTTGATTAAATTAAATTAATTAAATAATAGAATAGCAATACCCAGTCTTAGCATGGTAGTAAAGAATAAAAATCAGGCGTACATTATGACAATTAAAATAATAATAATTTTCGAAAGTAGTCATTAAAATTAGAATTTATTAGCAGCAAAATAGGAGCGGTGGTCTTAAACTTGGATGATCCTTCCCTCCAAGTGTTTTATTTCTTCCTCAAGAACTCGTGTCACTTTGAGGACCTCTTGAGCCTCGGGGACGTCCATCTTCTCTAAAGCAGTTCGAGCAGCATCACGGACAACAGATATAAAGTCGTTACGCCTGGGGAAGAAAAAATGGAGGAAAAATTAATGAGTGAAAAGAGGGAGGGGTGGGGGAAGGTGTGTTTAGAAGAAATAATATGAAATCAATATGCTTGATGGGGGAATTAAAAATGTGAGAGTGAAAATATCAGAAACTAGAGAGAAGACGAGAAGAGAGGTGTTGTAGAATTGACTTAATTACCATCTGTCTGATATTTTTGGAATAGCCTTCACAGCCTTTAGTGATCCCAGTGAGAGACAGGCGCTCTGTCTAACAATCCTGTCTCCATCTTTAAGCTGGTCAATGAGGCGATCAATCACCATCTCATCTTGAATCCCAGTCCGACCCAAAGAAATGGCTGCCACCGCTCGAATGTTTGGATCGTCGTCGTCAAGGAGACGCAATAGAGCCTCAATGACAGCTGGGTTCTGAAACTTACCTAGAAGTAAAATAAAAAATGTAAGACAATTAATACTTGAGCCACATTTCATCAAAATTAAAAGGAGAGAATTCTTTATTTTTATAGTTTTATCTGATGCATATACAAGTTCTTATGTTGCGTAGAAAGTTTGAACTAATTCTGATCAAGTTTGAATTTTTTACAAATTTTTAACGTTGTTCAAAATTTGGGTGAAAATAGCTAGGAGAAAATTCTTCACTTTTATTACATTTTGAGATCACCAATAACCATTTGTTACTAGTTATTCTTACCAAGGTTTTCAACAGCTGTCAGACGCACAGTGGACTGCATGTTAAAGACTTCCTGCATGTTGAATTTCTCGACTGCAATCTGACGAACAGTTCGCCAAAAAGTGTGCTTTTCTTTGGAGTCGCCGCGAATCTGCATGAAATGGTCTTTAGTGATCTCCTCTGCTCCTCCAAATATGCTGGAATGAAGCACTTCATCTAGCAACCACTTGATACGATCTTCTGTGAATAGATCTAAAAGAGAGAAGAGAAAGGAGGAGGGAAAAAGAAGTGATAAAGTACAGCTGTTTAAATAGTAAAAATGAAAGCATATTGATTTTACCAAAAATAGCTTTATTATCATTATGTTGAGCAAACAGTACACAGATACATAAGAGGCTAAGAGCAGTGATTATTACATGTATTATGTATTATTATATGTACTATTATATGCCTTATTATATGTATTATTATATGTATTATTATATTATTTTTTATTACTTTTCAGTTGGGCATCATATTCATTGATGAATGCTTGCTGGAATCTAAACCATGAGATGGAATCACTTGTATCGAAGCTCCTCTCCCAAAAGGTGTCTGAGACCTCTATTGGTGCTAATTCAGAAAGACTAGACAGAGAGAGAGAAAGGGAAAGGGAAAGAGGGAGCAAAAGGGAGGGAGAGGGAGAGAGAAAAAGAGAAAGAGAGATCGAGGGAAAGAGAAAGAGAGAGGGAGCAAAGTAAAAAAGAAAGAGAAAGGAAAGAGGTTGTAAAGAGAAAGGGAAATGATTCCAAGCATCTAATATTTCTTGCAACAAAACCTTACGTTGTCTGTGTCCTAAACTTTGTGTTCATTCTCAGTCGACGCATTTGAGTAGGAGCAGCTGATTCCAAGGGCTGCTCCACTTGTACCTCAACAGTCTCAGTAATGGGAGCCTGATACTGTTGGACTTGAGTTATGAACTCCTTCATGAGATCATCACTTGGTGTGCCGGGAGAATCGAACATCATCCAATGGAGCTGCTCTAATGTTAGCTTACTGGGGGGGAGAGAGAGGGGGGGAGAGAGAGGGGGAGAGAGAGAGGGGGGAGAGGGGGAGAGAGAGAGGGGGGGAGAGAGAAATATAAAAAAGTATGGTAGTATAGGTTATACACCGAGGTCGAGGTTTCTATGGGATTTATTGACCGAGGGACGCAGTCCCGAGGTCAATAAATGCCATAGAAACCGAGACCGAGGTGTATAACCGTGTTCTACCATGCGTCCAATCAGATTAGATGCATTTCTTGTAGCTAGGATACACAAGAAGTATAAAAATCCTTACCATTAGCAACCAATTCATTTTAAGTCACACACTAAAATGGAAAAGCAACTAGGTAGACATGCTCGTCTGTTCTCAAAAGATGCGACTCACACAGCCGCCATTGATAGCTCTGGAAACGACTATCTCATCATATCATATCATTTTATGACTGCCCCGCCTACTTCATTAGTGCTATATACCATCTTGTTTCGCAACGGACAAGGATTTAAAGATGCACAACAGCACTGTGCGCCATGCACAACTAAAAAAGCAATATAATGGGTAGAAAATATTCTGAATGACTGGTGCAAGGAAAGAATGAAAGATTTTGAAAAGCTCCAACCAGGCCACTCTTCTTAATGGAGAAATACTGTTTAAAATGTTTGCTGCAGCAACTGGGGAATCGATGGTTACAAACAAACCACTCACTTTGCGGCGTGACTGCTGCTACTAGACTATTTCAAGCTGGTGTTGATGAACAATTAATCATGAAAAGAACAGGTCACAGAAGCACAGATGGTGTACGAATTTATAAGCACATTTCAGATCAACAAAATGCCGGAAGACGTTTCCTCAATAATATTATTATTACAAACAAAAACAGCAGTAGCTAGTGACGATATACCAATTCACCTCATCTTCCAAAAGCACAAAACGTATCTCTAGATGAAGACAGACACTTCAGCTTTAATAACTGCACAAACATACACATAACAATTCAAAAATAACATTACTATTATTGCTGTCATCATTTTTATTCCTAAAATTTCCCAAACTTTGGCAGAAGTATCTAAATAATTTCCCGGAGGTTTCTAAATAATTTCCCGGAGGTTTCTAAATATTTTCCCGGGGTATTATAAGTGATTTAGACACCTCATATAATGCAATCTGATTGGTCAATTCAAAACAAGCATGGTAGAATGTCTGTTAAAGTGTATGTTCAAGTTATAATTAAAGTAGGAAAAGTAATATGACAAACTAAAACTAAGAAGTATTCTTGATATAACAAAACTGACTAAAAGTATTGCCGACAAAAGATGAGTACATGTAGCCAAAATTAACTATTAAATTACATAACTTTATAATTGTACTTGAACCAACAATTATTAGATGTATTGCAGGAGGGGAATTTTACACAGTGACAGATATTATGAAGTTTAAAGTTTAATTGCATTGTAGCACTTTCTCCCAACTAAAATTGAACCACACAATGTAATTATCATAACAAGATGACTTAACAAAATTCTTTAGACTATTCCCCAATTACTCCTCAAACCTAATCTTAATGCAACTCCTAATGTACACTTTTATCTCTCCCTTTAACACTTTATCTCGGTCTTTCTATCTCTTCATCTCTATTTATAGTTAAGCAATCAAAGGGAACCCCTATACTTATTAAAAGCCATAATGTGTAGCAGTAACAGCAGGGTTAACTAATAAAAACACTTAGCAAGACAGCATAGCCATAACTATGTACGATAATTACTGATTATATCAAGAGTACATAGACAACATGTAATATTATACTATTAGCATCATTATATACTGTATCATGATTATCCCTGCTGATATTTCATAGGATTCATTCCACTATTATTTTTAATGTGTGAATTTCTTCATCTGTACTTTCCCCTTCTAATATTCATTATTATACTAGTTGAATTCATGATTTAGTAATAATGACCTTAACTTTACTGTTTCCCCCCCTCTCTCTCTCTCTTTCTCCTCTCCAAGCTTGCACTTACAGTCCAAAGTTCATGCTTTTGACAATGTCCTCTTTGCTATTTCTGGCAATCAGTAAGATTGGCTTGTTAGAAATATAAGCCAGGGAAACCTGATCGCTGCACTTGCTATTAGTAACAGATTCGACACTTAGTATGAAAATGAGGAGCTACAAGAGAGACAGACAGACAGACAGACAGAGTGTAACGATTTAATTTGTGTTAACAGTCTTGTACCTTTGCATCGACAAGCATTCGTGCAACAGTTTTTGTGTCTTCCTCAGCGAAAGAAGTGTTACTATAAATAGAATACTTCTCTGCTTTGACCTTGTCTGAACAGGACAAAAATAATAATAATGATGATGATAATAATAAAATTAATTAAATGATAATAAAATAATAATTACCTGTCAGTAGGTTAGAGAGCTCCTTATCTGAAGGTGCTCCACTTAAGACAACATCCACAGGCTGCAATTCAGGAGCTGGAGTTGGGGCAGGAGCTATGTAAGTAAAGAAAAAATTTTAATAAAAAATTAAAAGCTATTTTTCTACCTGGAGCGGGTGCCTTTTTCTCTGGAGCAGCTTGAGGCGCCAGCTTGGGCTTAGCTGCTTGCCCTCCATCTCCACCGCCTCTCTTGCTCTGACCGTTTCCCATTCTACAACTCTTTTCTTCGCTTTCAGGAGAAGTGCAAAAAAGCAGGGGCGAGCACTTCTTAAAATTAAAATTCCAACAAAAACCACGCCCCTGTGCAGTAACTGGGCGTGGTCCTGTGTTTTATTAGATGACCCACGTTTTATCACGTTTCTGCATCCGGTTTGATTTATTAGAAATAATAGTTAATTAACCAACAGTGATTTGAATAGATAGAGGGGTGAAGAAATAAATGGCAGAAAAACCCGAGGAAAAACCAGAGCCTCCAGAAGCCTCTAGTAGCCTCCCTTGCAGCTCAGAGAGCACCAGCGTCTCCCTCGTCCACGGAACTGAAGGACGACGAGAAAGGGTGGCGGTATGGGTCAATCCAGTACCTCTTGATGGAGGGATTCTCTGCTCTGGTGAAAAAGCATCCTCGAAATTTAGTTTCTCTGTAAGACTAGCTATTGCTTCAATTGCATTAACTTTTAAAAATATTTTTAGCATTTAAAGAAAATTGTAACATATGCAAGGAACAAAGGAAAGCATTCATATCCATGGCTTAGGTAAGAGCTTGGATAGTATTTAAAATACAGTAGCAACAACATAATTTCGAAAAAAATTATGTTGATTTTTTTCTAGTTTTTCAATTTGGCATCACATTGCTAAGAACAAGCTCCACCTTTCTGATGAAACTGCGTGGCTGTAAGTTTTATAGACATATTTGTATCAATTTAAATTATTATGATTAATTAATATTGGGAGTGGTCAATCATTAATTTATTGTGTTAGGTATTTTGAGACCTTTGATACGGTTTCTGATGTTGATATCAGCGAGAGATTAAAATTAGTTAATCTCCTGAGCAAATGTCCATCAGACGAAGATGTTGGTAAGAGATTGAACAGCATTTCTTTATCCCTTTCTCCCCCCCTCTCTCTCTCTCAACTCTCCTACTTTTAAAATAAGAGACATAATTTTGTTTGCTAAAATATAAAATGTTTGTCATTTTGCTTGATAGTTGTGTGTTGCAATGTAAGAGGATTAGGTGATAAGTCATACCATAGATATACTACACAAATGAAGGTATAGTGTAGCCTCTAAAATAAGAAGCAATTAAGAACACCTTCATAATGAAGACATTGATGTCCCAATTAGTAGAAGCCTATACAAAAGTACCTCTGAAATGAGGACACCTCTGTATTAAGGACAGGTAGTGTGGGCCCAATGGTGTCCTTAATAAAGAGGCTACACTGTACATGTATTAAGGACAGGTAGTGTGGGCCCAACGGTGTCCTTAATAAAAAAGACTACACTGTACATGTATTAAGGACAGGTAGTGTGGGTCCAATGGTGTCCTTAATAAAGAGGCTACACTGTACATGTATTAAGGACAGGTAGTATGGGCCCAATGGTCTCCTTAATAAAAAGACTACACTGTATGATTCTTGTCGGTCCTTACTCTTTCTTTTCAGATAGGCTCCATAGACAAGTTTGTGTTGATACTCTAAAGTTTATCGTCTTTCTTTATCTTCAAAATGCACCACGGCTTTCCCTCTGTGCCCCACTTGTCACTGGCGAGGAGTATCCTTATTCCATGCATTCATTTTTGTTGTTGTTTATCGTTTGTTGTTTATTGTTTGTTGTTTATTGTTTGTTGTTTGTTGTTTGTTATTGTTGTCTTAACTTTTTTATAAAGATGGCCTTCCCCAGAAACAGACAAAAAACTAAAGGTCAGATTGCCATAATTATTGATTATTATTATTATTATTATTATTATTATTATTATTATTATTAATTATTATTAATTATTACTATTATTATTAATATTATTATTATTACTATTATTATTATTGCTATAATTATTATTATTTTATTTTATAGTCCTCATCTGATCATGCGCATTTGGCTTTTGTTCGTGGACATTTACACGAGATACTTCAGTTGTTATCAAATGCAGGTACAATAGAAATGTATATACCTGAAGTCAAAAAAGTATAGCCCATGGTTTTTTCTAAAAATGGCTCCGAAATCACCCCAAATTTTTATTAGATTTTCTGATACATATTGATGTCCTTATGCTGTGTAGAAAGTTTGAGCTGATTCCAACTTCAATTTTTCAAGTTACAGCCATTTTAAGAAAACGTCAAATTTCTGAAAAATACCCAAGGCTATAGCCCATGGTTTTTTTCAAAAAATGGCTCCGAAATCACCCCAAATTTTTATTACATTTTCTGATACATATTGATGTCCTTATGCTGTGTAGAAAGTTTGAGCTGATTCCGACTTCAATTTTTCAAGTTACAGCCATTTTAAGAAAATGTCAAATTTCTGAAAAATACCCAAGGCTATAGCCCATGGTTTTTTCTGAAAAATGGCTCCAAAATCACCCCAAATTTTTATTAGATTTTCTGATACATATTGATGTCCTTATGCTGTGTAGCAAGTTTGAGCTGATTCCGACTTCAATTTTTCAAATTATGGCCGTTTAAAGAAAATGCCAAAATTTTGAAAAAATCACTGTACTATAGCCCATGGTTTTTTTCAAAAAATGGCTCCGAAATCACCCCTAATTTTTATTAGATTTTCTGATACATATTGATGTCCTTATGCTGTGTAGCAAGTTTGAGCTGATTCCGACTTCAATTTTTCAAGTTATGGCCATTTTAAGAAAACGTCAAAATTCTGAAAAATACCCAAGGCTATAGCCCATGGTTTTTTTAAAATGGCTCCGAAATTACCCCAAATTTTTATTACATTTTCTGATACATATTGATGTCCTTATGCTGTGTAGAAAGTTTGAGCTGATTCCGACTTCAATTTTTCAAGTTACAGCCATTTTAAGAAAACGTCAAAATTCTGAAAAATACCCAAGGCTATAGCCCATGGTTTTCTCCAACTTAAAATATCCAGACTGAAATGAAAGTTGATATGCTTATCCTGTTAGATGGTATGATTGGAATGGAAGGTGTAAGAGCACTAGAATTTCTACTTCTGTCATCAACTGATAAACAATCACACACTCCTCTCACTTCACTCTCACTCCAGCCTAATGAGATAACCAGTAATGGATTATTAGAAGTAAGCAGGGAGATGGAGATTAAAGAGAGAGGGAGGAGAATGTGATATGAGGGAGAGAAGTTAAATTGGGACTCAGAAAATTTGCCATTGGCCCACAAGCACAATGTCAATTTCCTTTAAAAAAATTCACAAAATAATAATGTTGCTATTTTTTTAAATTGGAGCAAAACTTGAACGAATTGAGTATTATCAAAAAATTGCTTCATTATTTGTGAATTTAATTTTAGGATGGGAGCTCTTTCTCTCTTCCACTATTTGAGACATGGCTGCGGTCTCATTTAGTGATTAATCCCTTTGGGAGTCAGGCAATGAAGGGAGGGGCCAGGGACAAGAAGTGTCCTTGTTTTCGGAGTGAGAGTTACGGACGAGTTGTATCCAATATACAACTGGCACCCAAAGGGTAATAGGAAAATAAATTATAATAATATTTAATGCTATTATTATTATTATTACTATTGCTATTAATATTTATAATTGTTATTAATTTTAATTATTATTAATATTATAATTATTATTTATTATTCAGATCTCACTCAGTTTTGTTGCATGGGATCACGAAGCAGACACTAGCAAAGGTTAATAACTATTAATAAACACTAGTTATTAATAGTTAATTAAGTAGGATCAGAGTGGGCTGGAAGGTGCTTCGGTTTACATAAGAAACTGCAAGTCCTCTTATATCTATCTCCTTGGACCAATAAAGTTAGTTCACTTTATCATTTTGCACTAATTTTTGCACCAATTTTTGTACATTATTTTTTGTATAATTTAAAACTTATTTTTTACATGATTACATGATTTACGCATAGTCTTGTTTTCAAAATTTTTATTTTGCACCAATTTGTACATAAATATTATAATTTTTTGCATTACTTAATTTTTTTGTAATTTCTTTTCTTGCATGGTACCTGGTATACTGTAGGTCCATTGTGATTGAGAAGTGTTCAAGATGTGTCCTAGTATTAGGTACAGTGGAGAGGAGCATTATCATCAATAACTGCAACGCTCTCTGTCTTGTAACTGCTTGCAGGAGATTACATATGAGGTAAGCAGGAGTGAATCACTATTATCATGATTACTATTATTATTATCATTATTGCTCTACCTATTGAAAAATATCTGATACCTTTTCAAGTGCACACGGTCAAAATTCTAATTGCCAAATATTTTAAATGCCATGTCTTTTCAAAAATAAATTTGTCGAATTTTTACACTCTCAATTTTCTAGCTATGCAGTTTATGAATTTCCCTTCTCCTCCTCTTTCATCCTATGTCCTTTCTTGTAGCTCTACCTCTCATTCAGCCATTCACCTCTTAACGATGACGCCTCCACTACTCTTCCCCAGTAATCGTGATATCATCTTTGCTCCATATAACACTTACTATCCACAACTTGAGACTCATTTGGCCTCCGCTGGTCTCTCGCCGGACATTAACATGTGGGACAAGCCACACCTACTTTCGCCGGGCTCTGATTGGTCGCTGATGGATCCGAGGAACTTTTATTCCATGGAAGTTCCTTTTGTAATGGAAGGAGACACAAAGGTTAGTGAATGTGGTCATCTTAAGTTCTTAAAGTAATCTTTATCAGTGTATTAGTATTGTTAATGGTACTGGTATCATGATCATCTTTATGTTCTGCTTGTAGAGAAATCCGTGCAAGCTCCCAACGGTTTATAAAGAAGCATTGATTCAAAGACAAAGGTGGGGAGGATAAAAGGGGAGAGTGGAAATATCTAGAATTGCCCCAGACTTATTGTCTTTCACCAAATACTTCTATTACATGTTCTTATGCATATTGATGCCCTAGCCTTGTACCATGTAGAAAGTGCTCATCAATTCCGTTAAAGCATCTTAGAATTTTGATATTAATGCCCTTATGTCATGTACCGGTGTAGAAAATTTTAACCAGTTCTGAAAGTTATTTTTTGAGACTAAGAAATTCGTTTTTTTGAGTAGACGAATCGCTGAGTGGCAACAAACAGTCAAAGACGCTCGTCTCTCACAAGAAAAGCAACAACAACTTCAAAAAATCATACAAGATCGATTCAGAGTTAGTTAGTTAGTATAGCTGCTTTTATTAGTTAAATGATTATGTCCTACTCTCCCCTCCCCCTCTCTCTCTCTCTCTGAAGGAATGGCTAGAAGCTACAGGACATCAAAGAGAGATTTATGATTTAGGACATGATCCAACGGCTGGTTCTAACACTTCTACGATGAAATGAACACGGAAAGAATAAAATAACAATGAAACTTGTTAGATATGATATAATACGTGTATATCCACACATCACCCACACAAACATGGCCTAACCTGTCATAAATTAAAATTGCATCTATTTTGCTTGAATATCTATCACTTATGTATTATGTTATAATAATAGATATAATTTCACTGTCTCAGACTTGGTGGGAAATTTTTAAAAATATATTTTAAATGCAATAATTATACTACTTACAATACTCTTACTACATACGCTAGGTAATTTCATATGATGACTTTGATGTGGAAATACTGTTGTATCACTAATGCTTTTTGACATGCAGAGATGCTAAACAAATTTGTGTTAGCCTATATTTGCATAAAAATAGGAAGGTCTGAATTATTCATATAGAGACACTTTATATCGATAAATAATAACAAACTCAATAATAATATACTTGTTATTAAAGTTCCCATTTTTAAAACAAAAAATAAGAAAGTGAGAAAAGGAGTCAAGAAGAGAAAAGAGAGAGAGAGGAAGAAAGAGAGAGAGAGTAAGGAAGTATTAAAATCTATCATCGATGATTATTCTATTCATTATCCTGTCACTTCGTCTTCTTCATCTTCAGAACAACTCATAAGTTCATCTAAAACAGAAAAAAATATGAACATAAATGCACCGTACAGCTGGTAATTTTGAAGGGGGTAAGAAGTACTAATTTTTTTTGTGATTGGTGGGACTTTGATTTGGTGAATTTGTGGCCGTAAGCCATTGAACATGTGCATAATAATGGTTCAAAAATGGTGGGTTTATTTTCGTGAATGGCTATAATTATCCTCATCCAAAATGACCAACTATACGGTAATTCCTTATCTCTATACATAACTACACAGCCTTCCATCTTCTCCCTCTCTCTCACTGTCTTACCAAATACAAATTCTGATTTGATTTTTCTTGCCAACCCATAAATATCTGCAAAACCCCATATCGGTTTATCTAAAGGTAGTCCGGTCCATCCTACGCCTTTATCATCGTCGTCAATAAAATAATGCAACTCTCCTTCCTTGTTAATGCTACAAGCGACAGACTGGCCTACACGAAGAGATTCCAAGTTAAAGTCTACTCTTCTCTCTTGCCCTGAGCTGTGGACAGTGCTGGCAGAGAGGATCCAATAATTTGAGCTACGATATAAGTCTAGAGCACCCGAAGGGACTTCGATGTCATCCGGACATTCTGTCGTAAGTCCGAACCGCTAAATATAAAAATTAGTCTTTTTATAATTACATACGGCAACATTTTAGTACACAATAATAATAAAATAAGAAATTGGTCACAAGTAAATGAACAAAAATAATTTTAACAAGTATATATCACGTGACTTACAATAGACCCAGCCCATCCACCTCCTTTGTCCAGCAATCTGACTTTATACATTGCTCCTATGCTTATTGGTCGCTCTGTGAAGACAACAGCTTTGTTGTAGCTCTCCACTCTGTGTGCTACCGTTCCGTTTTCGAGTAGGCGGACGTTTGAGCCGTGTTTCTGGTGAAATCCTCCGACTCTACTGGTCATACTCTGTCATAGTCCTTCTACAGGAGCACGACATTACAATATTACCCTCCTTCCCCCTTCCGGATAATTAGAACATACTAGGATATCCCGTTATTTTAACCGTATATTCATCGTATACTTTAATCACGTGCGCCCACGTGTCTCTAACAATCGCATTATTTATAGTTTGAAGACAAGTAACAATAGGTAGTACATCATTAATGTGGAGGAGAGGTAAGGAAAGTACGATAATTAAGAAGTGTTTCCGCCATCATTAGTGGCAACAGGCTCAACAGCTTCTGTCTTCTTCTTGTCATCATCTTCAACCTGTGATTCATCCTTGGGCTCATCTGTACTCTTATTGTCGCCAGCCTGTGTTCCATTACCATCGTCTTTTGTACCTACGTCCAGTTTTTCAAGATCGCTGGTAAGATTAGTCGTTGGGTCATCGTTGGTCATTGTTGTATTAGCAGATGATGGAATGTTCTCCTGGGCAGTCTCAAAAACATCTTTAAACTGTCTTGCAACTAAAAGAGAAAAAACAAATAAAAACTATTGAAATCCAGAAGAATATTACACATTAAGGATCATGTACAGATACATAAATAGAACTACTTCATCAGAAAGAGCTTCTTAGCCCAGTAATTTAAAATGTTGAGGACCATGTGTTAATGGAGTCATTAAATTTACTTTCGGCATTTTTGAATCGAATTGCCAGCTGTTCTTTCTTTGGCTCTTCGTCGGCGAAATCAGCCAACACAGTGTAGACCCAAGCTTTGTCACTGCCTGCACATGGGATCAGGG
Organism: Amphimedon queenslandica; assembly: GCF_000090795.2. Lineage (NCBI taxonomy): Eukaryota > Metazoa > Porifera > Demospongiae > Haplosclerida > Niphatidae > Amphimedon > Amphimedon queenslandica. The sequence goes on along the minus strand of NW_003546293.1, from coordinate 269,509 downwards.
ACATCTCCTTCGTCACTAAAAGAAGAGGAATTAAAAATAATTGAATATAAATTGAAAATTTTTCAGAGCCTGTAACTAAAAAAGTTGTCAAAATCGGCTTTAAAAGTTTCTACGTAGCAAAAGAATATGTTTCCAAAAATGTAAAATGGAGCAGTTTCGACAAATATTTAAATGCATTGGAAATGTAAATTCATTTATAACACAATGTCATTTTTATATTATTTCTTACAAAGATGATTGGCACAGATTTTGTGAGTTTTATCTCTTCTCATGATTAGACGAACGTTCTGAGTTGCTTTGTTTTTCATTAGCTTAATATCACCAATCCCTCTCTCTTTCCACTCTGGGGGTTCATTAGCCGACTCAAATCTGAATAACTTTGCACGTCTAAAATAAGAAAAAAAAATTAATCAGACTTTTATGCAAAAATAACATTAATATGATGCTACAATTAATTTAACCCTTTCGTATAAAATGGGCTATTCGCAATGGCAAAACTTTTAATAAAATTAGGAGTAACCACCTATTAACATAACGACCACAAATAATCAAATTATTTAAAATCAAACAAAACATGTAACACAGCGACGTGGTGATTTAGTATGCACGTATCTCTCACAATTTAAGAATCTCTTCTTCGTTGTCTTCCAGTGTGTTTAGCTTCATCAATGGAAGATTGACTAGAGGCTTGAAATCAATCTCAGGACTCTCGACAACTTCTTCATTCTCCTATCAAAAGAAGTATAAATTAATTTTTAAAAGGCTGTTCTTACTTTATCAGCATCGGTAGACATTTTAAAAGAGATTGGATTTTGGGGTGGACCACAGACTGTCACACACAGGCAGCACGTGTCTAAGAGTATACGGAGCTATACGGGAAGGTATACTAGAAACTACTGTGTTATACAAAGATAGGCGGGATTTGAAAGAGGTTCGTAGAAAAACCAATAATGAATTCTGTAGATCCTTTTGAAGACTTTCACGACATGTATGATGCTGTAAGTATTTTAAAAATAAATATAAAATAATGTTGTTAATTAATTAAATCAATAATTAATAAAGCACTATTCCCCGCCCCTTTCCCCGCCCCTAGCTCCCACCAGCAAGACCCACTGGTAGTGTAAACGGTGTTAATTTGGCCGATTTGGAAAAGACAGGAATTGAGTTGGAGGTTGAGCCTAATGCGTATTCGGGCGGAGAAGAGGAAGAGAACGAGAAGGAGAGACTCAAGAATTACAAATCTGATGAAATATGGCAGCACGTTAACCCGGAGTGTATGCAGGCTCCCGACTCATCAGTGAGTATTGGTTATTGATAATTAATTTTAGACAAGTAATAATTTTCTGATTTTATTATTGAATTTTTAGTATCTTGGGACCTAATTAGTTCCTATTCCTTGGGGAAAATTATATAATGATTATATTTACTCTTGTTTCTAGACATAGTGTATTCTCTCTTTAACTATGGGGGAAATGACAATAATTCTCCCCCTCTCCTTTCTCTCACTTATCTCATTTTTTACCCATAGACTCCCTTTGATCATCTTGAGTCAATCATGGATGATATTACCAGTGGACAGGGTATGGTGTTTAAGAAGATTATTCGTCCTGGAATAGGACTGAGCATACCTGAGGGAGCAACTGTGAAAGGTAAAAGAGAGAGAGAGAGAGAGAGAGAGAGAAATAACAATAAGAAGAGGGAGAGAATTAGAGAGAGAGATTAGATGTTGAATAAAACTATAATATGTACTTATACGTGCATGTAAGCCACTTCGATTGAATTCATATTTTCTTTTCATTAAAAATTAGCAATACAAAAAATCATTAAATTGCATGTATATATATATACAGTAAGTGAAATGATGAATCACTGATGATGATGACATGCAAATGCATAGCAAAACTCAAATGAATCTACATATACATACATGTAATTGAAATGTCCTGAAAATTATAATCTCTCTTCCTCTCTCAACCTCTAGTTCATTATAATGGATACTTGGAATATTCTGATGAACCGTACGACTCGACACGATTGCGTAACAAACCACTTACCATTCGTCTGGGTACCCATCAAGTTATTGAAGGGTGGGTGTGGTTTAATAAATATTGATTAATTAATTAGTAATTTGTATTATTATTAATTTTATGTAAATGAATGAGCAATTTTAGTATTATATTTAATTAAGATATTATCTGTTTCTATCACTAGATTGGAAGTGGGTGTGGCTAGCATGAGAAAGGAGGAGGTGTCTCAATTTCTTGTGAAGTCTCCCTATGCCTTTGGGGACATGGGTTGTCCCCCACGAATACCGCCTGCAGCTTCAAGTTAGGGAAAATTTAAATTGATTGTGATCAAATTGGATTTTTACAAATTTTTAAAGTTGCTCCAAAATTGGACAAAAGTCCCTGTACTATAGTACATGGTTTCAGGCCAAATTTTGCCAAAATTGAAAAGGAGAGAATTCTCCATTTTTATAACTTTTCTGATGCATATACATGTACTTATGTTATGTAAAAAGTTTGAATTGATTCTGATCAAAATTGGATTTTTTACAAATTTTTAAAGTTGCTCCAAAATTGGGTAAAAGCCCTTGTACTATAGTACATGGTCCATGGGCTGTGGCAATAATTTAATGTTCTGGACTTTATGTTTGTACATTTAAATTTTTTTCCCTTTTTTCTTCAGTTCTTTTTGAAGTTGAAGTCCTCTCCTTTGTTGATCACAGTGCTGCTGACAGTTATGACGAATTACCTGATGAGGATAAGGCCAAAGTTAGCCTTAAGGAAATTGTAAATGTCGCCAATGCAGAGAGAGAGGTAAGAACTGAAGTTTTTTTGTAATAGAAACATTTTGTGGTGACTTTGATTATTTAAGCATTAATAATGTAATTTAAATCATGTTTTTAGGCTGGTAATGATTTTTTTGGACAGAAAATGTATGGAAGAGCAACCAATCACTATATTAAAGTAATAATGAATTGCTTCTCATTATAATTGAAACTTGTACACCATTTACTATGCATATGTGGATACAATTCTCTCTTCCTTTAGGCAATACGGCTTTTAGAATCTTCAAGACTCCAAGACGAAGAGGAGGAGGAGTTGTGGAAAGACTCACTAATGAAGTTATACATTAACTTGTCGCTGACTAACTTGAAGCAGCGAAAACCGAAATGTGTCATCACAAATTGCAGAAGAGTTCTGGAGCTGAAAGATAATAATGTGAAAGCTACTTTCACTCTTGCTAAAGTACAAAGTCTTCAATCTCATCCTCATTTTTTGAAACCCTCTTCTTTGTCTCTATTCTGTATCTTCTCATATATATATGTGTGTGATCAAAATAGGCTTTCTCGATGCTTGGAGAATGGAGTGAGTCGAGGAAGTATTTGGTCAAAGCAATCAAGCTCTCTCCTAATAATGCTGAGATACGCAAGGAAATGGCAAAACTTGACAGGTAAACAGTCACGTGTACGTTTCAGTAAAGCTCATACCCTAGAAGTAATAAATATTTTACTTGTGTGAATTTTTGTGGATGGAAGAATTCACTTTTTAAAATATTTATAATTGTTAATTATACTTTGGTAGTAGTGCTGAAACTGCTGGTTCTAATCTTCTTGGGTTTATTTTTGCAATTTCGTAAATTTAATAAATGTAACTAGCTAGCACTGGCTATACGTCAGGCCACAAAAATGAAGTTGTAATCATCTCAGTAAAAAGCACCACACATAATGATGCTATCATTATTATTAACTACGTCACTACGTGGAGTAGCGAATGTCTCAGATTAATTTGTGTTTATAGTGTGACAGTTTACTTTGTCTGTGTTCCATTGTTATTCATTTATTGCGTTGCTTGTGCAGCGAATGTTTATTGTAAGCAATGGAATTTGTTTGTTTGTGTTTCTTATGTTTTTGTAATTTTTGGTACCTAGCCACCTTCACTACGACAGCAGTGATATTGCAACTATAAAGTATTACTTCTAAAACATAATATTATTGTTCTAATTATAAAACTGCTATGCTACTACTATCAAATGAGTTTTGTTACCATACACAGTAATAAGCTACACACAATAATAATGTTCCTTTACTTGACATAAATTTCATACAATTGAACTGGAGTATCTTCATTATCCCAGTTACTATTACCACACACCCTCAGTTCAATGTAATCAGTAATGGTAGCATTACCATAATCTCTGAAGAACCATGGAAGACCAGTACCAGTACAACAAGGAGCTTCAACTGAAGGACAGTTATTCCCATCCCACAATGGATCACCAGTGTATACGGTACCATAGGAAGGAGCACTGTTTGTACCTGACTCACAATAGTAGTGCTCTCCTACAAATGATGGAACTGTATCAGTTGTTCCAGTATTGCAAGGACAGGCATGGTCTGAACTGCTGTCAGACCTTAACCCAGCCATATAGGACCAGACATGTTGACGAAGTGATCCACGTGTGATACTGACTCCATCGAGGTAAGTACCATTAATATTGATGCCATTGTGAACAGCATCAGGTGTTCCTTTTTGATATCCAACCACTTTACCACATATTTGACTATAACTGATACCATTTGTTTGGAATACATTAGACCTACAACCAGCAGAATCACCCTCTCTCCTACAAACTCTAATGCCTCCAGTCAACCATTCCTGAAGTCCAGAAGGACAATTCTGAGAACTATCATTCATATCAAGATAAGCTATTCTTGTCCATCCTCCATCTTGTCCACACAGCTCTCCCATATTGCAGTATATATTGCGACTGTTAACATAATAGTAACCAGAAGGACTGTTGGGATGAGCTGCTTTAATATCTTTACAAGAAACCATGGCAGTTTGAATAGAGGATCCATTCTGTATCTCTAGTAATTCATTGACTATTAGTAGTACATCATTAACAGCAGCAGCAGTTGGTATACTGATATCTTTAATAAGACTAGTGTTCAGTAATTGAAGTAGTTCATCTGTAGACCTGTTGGTATTATTAGCATGTACCATAATCTGTTGAATTATGCTATTCATTGTATCCTGTATCAGTGAGAGGTTACTGTTAACATTGTGATCATTAATCTGTTCCATGATATATTCCACATTACTTTGGAGAAGTAACAAGCTATCTTTAGTAACACAGTTTTCCTTTATATCCTCCACATTTTTCTGTATCAGTGACAGGTTACTGTTAATAGCAGTATTACCACTATTAGTGAGGCCAGCACTATTACTGCTTGTATCACATGTACATGTACTCATGAAGGTATCTTTTGATATTAAGTTAAGTACAAGTATAGCTACCAATAGAAATATTATGATCACCAGTAGAATTATTATTGCAGCAAATGACTTCTTTCCTACAGTATACTGCACTGGTTGTTGAGGAAGTTTGGTATACTTAACATTAGCTTTTGGTAGCTGATAATCTAATGAATATATCATACATTAGTTTTAATAATAAATTACTTGTATGGTATATACCTGAGTAGTCCTGAAGATCTGAGTACATTGCTTCTTCAGTACTAGTATGAGTCTTTACTACTGGTTGATAGGCTGTGTTTTGTGTTAGCTTCATTTCTTCATTGAAATCCTTAGCTTCACTTTGAAAGCTTGTTGACATTGTATTGTTTTCCATCTCTTCACTAGCTATGCTTATAGCTATCTAAAGCTCTTTATATAATTTTGTTTTTGTATTTATAGTTGGCAATGAATAACAGCACATTTTTTCATTATAAACGGCAAGTCAAAGAATGTAGTTTATATCTGGCTTTTGCTAGTTTCAAATCTTAGTTATGATCAATTTACACAATAATAATTATTATGTATATGTGTGTTTCTACTAATGACAATCTCTTTCATCTGCTTTAGCAAAATCCCAAACCCTCAACACACAATCTTCTCTACAAAAAGCATTACCTTCTGATTGGTTAACTCTGAATCTTCTTTAGAATCTGATGCTTTGGTAGATGGTAGAAAAGAATGATAGAAGTACAGCATTTGGCATAGTAAAATTTTAAAAATAAATCAGCTTTGTATATGCAGTATGTTTGTTTGCTTTCGGCATAAGCATGTGGTATATTGTTTATGATATCTTTTGCTTTCACTTAGTTTGCACTTTTCAATAATATATAATTATTATTATTCGTCTGTACAGTACTAATGACAATTAATGTTCTACTAACAAAGACAATACACTACTTATAATTATTAATTGTTCCTTTACTTGACGTAAATCTCATACAATTGAACTGGAGTATCATCATTGTTATGTCCCTCATGACCACACACCCTCAGTTCAATGTAATCAGTAATGGTAGCATTACCATAATCTCTGAAGAACCATGGAAGACCAGTACCAGTACAACAAGGAGCTTCTTTTGAAGGACATTTATTTCCATCCCACAATGGATCAGCAGTATTAATGAAGTTATTACTTGGATTATTACTATTTCTACCTGACTCACAATAATAGTGCTCTCCTACAAATGATGGAACTGTACTAGTTGCTCCAGTATTACAAGGACAGGTAGAACCTGTATTGACATCAGACCTTAACCCAGCTATATAAGACCAGACATGTTTACGAGGTGACCCACATGTGATACTGACTCCATCAATATAAGCACTATTGATATTGTTGATATTGCCAGGGTTGACTCCATCAGTGGATCCTTTTTGATATCCAACCACTTTACCACATATTTGACTATAACTGATACCATTTGTTTGAAATACATTAGACTTACAACCAGCAGAATTATCCTCTCTCCTACAAAGTCTAATGCCTCCAGTGAACCATTCCTGAAGTCCAGAAGGACACTTCATAGTCATGTCAAGATAAGCTATTCTTGTCCATCCT
>NW_003546293.1:261131-262617 GCF_000090795.2 Amphimedon queenslandica | reverse complement strand
ATCCCACAATGGATCAGTAGTGTATACTGTACCAAAGGAAGGGAAACCGTTTGTACCTGATTCACAATAGTAGTTCTCTCCTACAAATGATGGAATTGTATTATTTGCTCCAGTATTGCAAGGACAGGTATGACCTCCATTAGCATTTGACCTTAACCCAGCTATATAAGACCAGACATGTCGACGAGGTGACCCACATGTGATACTGACTCCATCAATATAAGCATTATTGATATCATTGCTGTTAACTAAAACAGCATTGGTCCTTCCCTTTTGATATCCAACCACTTTACCACATATTTGACTATAACTGATACCATTTGTTTGAAATACATTAGACCTACAACCAGCAGAATTACCCTCTCTCCTACAAACTCTAATGCCTCCAGTCATCAATTCCTGAAGTCCAGAAGGACAGTTCTGGGAACTATCATTCATATTAAGATAAGCTATTCTTGTCCATCCTCCATCTTGTCCACACAGCTCTCCCATATTGCAGTATATATTGTGACTGTTAACATAATAGTAACCAGAAGGACTGTTGGGATGAGCTGTTTCGATATCTTTACAAGAAACAGGTCGAATGGAATTAAACAAAAAGGACCCATTCTGTAATTCATTGACTATTAGTAGTACATCATTAACAACAGCAGCAGTTGGTATACTGATATCTTTAATAAGACTAGTTTTCAGTAATTGAAGTAGTTGATCTGTAGACCTGTTGGTATTAGTAGCATGTACCATAATCTGTTGAATCATGCTATTCATTGTATCCTGTATCAGTGAGAGGTTACTGTTAACATTGTGCCCATTAATCTGTTCTATGATATATTCCACATTACTTTGGAGGAGAAGTAATGACCTATTTTTAGTAGCATGCCATTCCATTAATTCGTTTATTTTGTTTTGCAAAACTATTGAGTTATTATTGATTGTATTTTGAAGAAGGCGTGAGTTTTGGTTCATTGTATCCTGTATCAGTGACAGGTTACTGTTAATAGCAGTATTACCACTATTAGTGAGGCCAGCACTATTACTGCTTGTATCACATGTACATGAACCTTTATTAAGCAACAGTACTACCAGCACACATACCAATAGCATCAGTATGAGTGCCAGTAGGACTATTGTAACAACTTGTAGTCTCTTCCCTGCAGTATACTGCACTGACTGTTGAGATTTGACAGTGTAAGTATTTTGTCCTCTTCCATTGTTATCTGTTGGTTGATTGAAAGACACATCAGCAGTATCATACAATTGAGATGAGTCATAAGGTGAGTGCTGATCTGACTCAACACTGCTATGATGCTGAGGCCTGAGTAACTTCTCTGTTGATGGTTCACTATGTGAGAGACGTGCATACTCACCAAGCTCTGAATACATTGATCCTTTGGGTCCATTGTGTGGTCCTTGAGAAGGTTTGAATTGATTGTCATGATCAGTGGCAAGGTCATACACTGGAGGTGAGGATTCTTTGCTTGAAAAC
>NW_003546293.1:256271-261121 GCF_000090795.2 Amphimedon queenslandica | reverse complement strand
ACTTGTTGACATGTAGTTCATGTTCTCCATCTCTCTATGCAACTCTACTGAATTACTGATTGATTATGTTGGCCCTTATAATGACTTTATGAAAACGTACGATGGTTGTTTTGAATATAATATATTTTCAATATGTGACACGACAATTATTTTTTAGACTACAGACTAATTTATACTGTAATACATTAGTACTGGTAATTTCTATAAACTTGAACATATGATGTGTTTATGTAACACAAATTTTGAAAATTTCATAACTCTTATATTTGGTATGTTTACAGGTATTTGTGATTTTAGTTGTGTATATGTACATTGTCTGTAAGCTAACAGATAACATGACTTTCTAAGGCAAAAACACTTCCTTTTTGACTCACATACAATAACAGCTCTCCTCCAATATCAACATAACCTATTACATATAGCAAGGGTGCAAAAGTCATGGCAGCCATTTTGTTTGGGGGTGAATCCTACTTAGTAACGCTACCGTGTTACTAATAAATGTATTTTAAAGAATAGTAATAGAAATAGCAATGAATCTTAGATTAGCACTAACATATTTGTACTATAGTGTCTACAGCTTTAGTCACTTACTAAAAAACCAACTAAACAAAGACAATGCACTACTTATAATTATTAATTGTTCCTTTACTTGACATAAATCTCATACAATTGAACTGGAGTATCTTCATTTCCATATCCACTATTCCCACACACCCTCAGTTCAATGTAATCAGTAATCGTAGCATTACCATAATCTCTGAAGAACCATGGAAGACCAGTACCATTACAACAAGGAGCTTCAACTGAAGGACAGTTATTTCCATCCCACAATGGATCAGGAATATAAATCTTATTTTTAATTGGAGTGCTGTTGATACCTGACTCACAATAGTAGTGCTCTCCTATAAATGATGGAACTGTAGTATTTGCTCCAGTATTGCAAGGACAGGCAGAGCCTGAATTGATATTTGACTGATACCCAGCTATATAAGACCAGACATGTTGGCGAGGTGACCCACGTGTGATACTGACTCCATCAATATAAGCATCATTGATATTGTTGTTTGCGACTATAACTGATACCATTTGTTTGGAATAGTTTAGACCTACAACCACCATATTTATTCTCTCTCCTACAAACTCTAATGCCTCCAGTCATCAATTCCTCAAGTCCAGAAGGACAATTTTGTGTAATGTCAGTCATATCAAGATAAGCTATTCTTGTCCATCCTCCATCTTGTCCACACAGCTCTCCCATATTGCAGTATATGTTGCGACTGTTAACATGAAAATAACCAGAAGGACTGTTGGGATAAGCTGCTTTAATATCTTTGCAAGAAACAAGTCGAATGTTAAACAAAGAGGATCCATTCTGTATCTGTAGTAATAGTAGTACATCATTAACAGCAGCAGCAGTTGGTATACTGATATCTTTAATAAGACTAGTGTTCAGTAATTGAAGTAGTTCATCTGTAGACCTGTTGGTATTATTAGCATGTACCATAATCTGTTGAATTATACTATTCATTGTATCCTGTATCAGTGACAGGTTACAGTTAATAGCATTATTACCACTATTAGTGAGGCCAGCACTATTACTGCTTGCATTACTTGTACATGTACTCATGAAGGTATCTTTTGATATTAAGTTAAGTACAAGTATAGCTACCAATAGGAATATTATGATCACCAGTAGAATTATTATTGCAGCAAATGACTTCTTTCCTACAGTATACTGCACTGGTTGTTGAGGAGGTTTGGTATCCTTAACATTAGCTTTTGGTAGCTGATAATCTAATGAATATATCATACATTAGTTTTAATAATAAATTACTTGTATGGTATATACCTGAGTAGTCATGAAGATCTGAGTACATTGCTTCTTCAGTACTAATATCAGTCTTTACTACTGGTTGATAGGCTGTGTTTTGTGTTAGCTTCATTTCTTCATTGAAATCCTTAGCTTCACTTTGAAAGCTTGTAGACATTGTATTGTTTTCCATCTCTTCACTAGCACTGCTTATAGTTATCTACAGCTCTTTATATTTATCTGAGTTTATATTGGCACTACAGCACTTTCATTATAGTGTTTCAAAGTTTCATAGCTTATCTCTGTTTACCTCAATGCTTGTTTACAATATACATGACATTTTCTAAACTACAGACCAATGCTGTAATACATTTGCTACTAGAAGTGCCTATAAATGTTTGGTGTATTATTAATTTATCTAACACAAAGTTGAAAGTGTCCATTAGGCATATCACTTGTGTATATACATGTGTGTACAATTGTCCTTAAGCTAACAGATAACATGACTTTCTGAGGCAAAAACACTTCCTTTTTGACTAACATACAGCTCTCCTCCATTCTCTATTCTTCCTTTTAGACTCGCATTGTATTATAATAGTCCTGCATCCAAACATTACATTACATGACATTTGTATGTGCACTGTATTGCTAATTATGAACTAGTTGATAACCATACTTATGTTTTATGTAATCAATTAATCCACTTTTTGTTTCCAAACCAGTTGCGTTATTATAGTGTGATAGTTTACTTTTAATGTATGTTGCACTGGTTTTATTACCTGAGCCACATGTAGGCATGAAGCAAGGGTAAAGCAGTTGTCCTGTCTGTGCACATTTCGCTACTCTGTCTTCATTGCCAGTATTTGTTTTATTTGTGCAGTTGAATATTGTAAATGTTTTTTTTGTTGTGGAAGCTTACTGTAACCAGTAAACAGTGACATCACAACATTCTGTATATTTGATCAGCATTATTTATTTCTTCTAAAGAAATCTAACATAAATATGTCTAATCATAAAACTGATATTACCAAATAAACTATACACGATACTAATGTTCTTTTATTTGACATAAATCTCATACAATTGAACTGGAGTATCTTTGTTTTTGTGTATCTCTCCTTGGTCACACATGACACACCTCATGCTGTTCAATGTAATCAGTATATATAGTGGTATGAGAAAAGCAAAATCAATAGGATGTATGGAAAAACAATTCTAATAAAGTCAAACAGCAAAAGCCCAAAATAGAACAACTCTTAATGCCATAAAGAAATTTCAATGACAGGTCAGTGCCATAATTCTCTATAATGGATAATCCAAGACATGTGGCTGGCTTTCAATTCAAGCTCTGTGTCTAATAGCCACAGATAGTGGATTGGTTGATTCTGCCAGATGGTATAGTCTCTCTATGACCAGCTTTAGCAAAATCCCAAACCCTCAACACACAGTTTTGTCTACAAAAAACATTACCATCTGATTGGTTTGAAATTCTGAATCTTCTTTAGAACCTGATGCTTTGACAGATAGTAAAAATAGAAGTACAGCATTTGGCGTCGTATATACAATTAAAAATATATACTGTACATAATTTAGCTATGTATATGCAGTATGTTTGTTTGCTGTAAGCATGTTGTATATTGTTTATGATATCTCTTGCTTTCACTTTTGCACTTTTCAATAATAATAATTATTTTTGTCTGTACAGTACTAATGACAATTAATGTTCTACTAACAAAGACAATGCACTACTTATAATTATTAATTAATTGTTCCTTTACTTGACATAAATCTCATACAATTGAACTGGAGTATCTTCATTGCTCCATCCACTATTCCCACACACCCTCAGTTCAATGTAATTAGTAATGGTAGCATTACCATAATCTCTGAAGAACCATGGAAGACCAGTACCATTACAACAAGGAGCTTCTTTTGAAAGACAGTTATTTCCATCCCACAATGGATCAGTAATATTTACTACTTGGGAAGGATCACTGTATATACCTGACTCACAATAGTAGTGCTCTCCTACAAATGATGGAACTGTATTATTTGCTCCAGTATTGCAAGGACAGGTATGACCTCCATTAGTACTTGACCTTAACCCAGCTATATAAGACCAGACATGTTGACGAGGTGACCCACGTGTGATGCTGACTCCATCAATATAAGCATCATTGATATCATTGATGCTAGCATGAACAGCATCAGTTGTTCCCTTTTGATATCCAACCACTTTACCACATATTTGACTATAACTGATACCATTTGTTTGGAATATGTTAGACCTACAACCAGCAGAATCACCCTCTCTCCTACAAAGTCTAATGCCATTGCCTGAGCTAGGGAGCCATTCCTGAAGTCCAGAAGGACAGTTCTGTGAAATATCATTCATATCAAGATAAGCTATTCTTGTCCATCCTCCATCTTGTCCACACAGCTCTCCCATATTGCAGTATATATTGCGACTGTTGACATAATAGTAACCAGAAGGACTGTTGGGATGAGCTGCTTTAATATCTTTGCAAGAAACAAGCCGAATGGAATTAAACAAAGAGGATCCATTCTGTATCTGTAGTAATAGTAGTACATCATTAACAGCAGCAGCAGTTGGTATACTGATATCTTTAATAAGACTAGTGTTCAGTAATTGAAGTAGTTCATCTGTAGACCTGTTGGTATTATTAGCATGTACCATAATCTGTTGAATTATGTGCTTGGTGTTTACATCATGATCATTGATCTGTTCCATTAAGTCATTTATTTTGCTCTGTAGAAATAATGAGTTATTATCCATTGTATTTTGAAGAAGGAGTGAGTTTTGGTTCATTATATCCTGTATCAGTGACAGGTTACTGTTAATAGCAGTATTACCACTATTAGTGAGGCCAGCACTATTACTGCTTGTATCACATGTACATGAACCTTTATTAAGCAACTGTACTATCAGCACACATACCAATAGTATCAGTATGAGTGCCTGTAGGACTATTATAGCAGCAAGTAGTCCCTTTCCTGCAGTATACTGCACTGACTGTTG
>NW_003546293.1:253395-255987 GCF_000090795.2 Amphimedon queenslandica | reverse complement strand
TATTTGTACTATAGTGTCTACAGCTTTAGTCACTTGACAAAAAACCGACTAAACAAAGACAATGCACTACTTATAATTATTAATTGTTCCTTTACTTGACATAAATCTCATACAATTGAACTGGAGTGTCTTCATTGCCCCATCCAGCAGTACCACACATCCTCAGTTCAATGTAATCAGTAATGGTAGCATTACCATAATCTCTGAAGAACCATGGAAGACCAGTACCATTACAACAAGGAGCTTCTAATGAAGGACAGTTATTTCCATCCCACAATGGATCACCAGTGTATACTTTAGTATTGGAAGGTTCACTGTTTGTACCTGACTCACAATAGTAGTGCTCTCCTACAAAACTTTGAATTGTATTAGTTGTTCTGTTATTACAAGGACAGGTAGAAACTCCATTGATATTTTGACTGAAAACCAGCTATATAAGACCAGACATGTTGACGAGGTGACCCACGTGTGATACTGACTCCATCAATATAAGCATCATTGATATCATCAATGTTAGTGTTGGCTCCATTAGGCCTTCTCTTTTGATATCCAACCACTTTACCACATATTTGACTATAACTGATACCATTCATTTGGAATATGTTAGACCTACAACCAGCAGAATTACCCTCTCTCCTACAAACTCTAATGCCATTGCCTGAGCTAGGGAGCCATTCCTGAAGTCCAGAGGGACAGTTCTGTGAAATATCATTCATATCAAGATAAGGCTATTCTTAACATTCTTAACATCCTATCCTTAACATTAGCTTTTGGTAGCTGATAATCTAATGAATATATCATACATTAGTTTTAATAATAAATTACTTGTATGGTATATACCTGAGTAGTCATGAAGATCTAAGTATACTGCTTCTTCAGTACTAGTATCAGTCTTTACTACTGGTTGATAGGCTGTGTTTTGTGTTAGCTTCATTTCTTCATTGAAATCCTTAACTTCACTTTGAAAGCTTGTTGACATTGTCTTCTTTTCCATTTCTTTGTAGTGACGGAGAAGGAAAGGCAAAGAGAGGTCTCACGAGAATCAACAAGCAATTTTGTCAATAAGTTAAAACCTTCTTAAAACTGAAAAAGCACTCACTTAAATACATCACAGAAACATCTTGCATAACATTGCATAACACTAGAAAGAAATTAGCATGGCATACATTATCTAACCTTACATAATGAATGAAAATAAGTACAGAAATAATAATCGGGAAAATCATGATAATAATAATACAATAAGTGCCTAGGAAAATAATTATAGTTAAGCTTACAATAGCATTATCAGTTATAACACTCTTCACTAGCACTGCTTATGGTTATTTAAAGCTCTATTTATTTATATACCATATAGAAGGAAATTTTTTAGGTAGTTAAATTTGGTGAATTTGGCGTTTTGATAGCCATTCATCAAAATAAAAATCCACCATTTTGAGCTATTATACGCATGCTCAATGGCACATGGCCACAAATTCGGCAAATTAAAATTTGCCAATCACCAAATTTTAGCAATTCACCAAATTTCACTCCCTACAAAATTTCCTGCTATACGGTAATTTTATTTGTGTTTATATTGGCACTATTAATGAATAACAGCACATTCGCTTTCATTATAGATAGCATGTCAAGGTTTGTTATGATTTATTTACACAATAATAATTATTATTATTTGTTTCTACTAATGACAATGTTCTATAAAACCAACTAAACAAAGACAATGCACTACTTATAATTATTAATTGTTCCTTTACTTGACATAAATCTCATACAATTGAACTGGAGTATCTTCATGTCCATATCCGTGATTCCCACACACCCTCAATTCAATGTAATCAGTAATGGTAGCATTACCATAATCTCTGAAGAACCATGGAAGACCAGTACCATTACAACAAGGAGCTTCTTTTGAAAGACAGTTATTTCCATCCCACAATGGATCAGTAGTGTATACTTCAGTATTGGAAGGAGTACTGTTTGTACCTGACTCACAATAGTAGTGCTCTCCTACAAAACCTTGAATTGTATTAGTTGCTCCAGTATTGCAAGGACAGGTATGGTCTGAATTGATATTTGACTGAAGCCCAGCTATATAAGACCAGACATGTTGACGAGGTGACCCACGTGTGATACTGACTCCATCAATATAAGCACTATCAATATTATTGATCCAAGTGTTGACTCCATCAGTCGTTCCCTTTTGATATCCAACCACTTTACCACATATTTGACTATAACTGATACCATTTGTTTTGAATATGTTAGATCTACAGACACCGGAACTCCTCCTACAAACTCTAATTCCTTCATCGATCAATTCCTGAAGTCCAGAAGGACAGTTCTGTGACATATCATTCATATCAAGATAAGCTATTCTTGTCCATCCTCCATCTTGTCCACACAGCTCTCCCATATTGCAGTATATAATGCGACTGTTAACATAATAGTAACCAGAAGGACTGTTGGGATAAACTGCTTTAATATTTTTACAAGAAACTGGTCGAATAGCAGAATAAAACAAAGAGGATCCATTCTGTATCTCTAGTAATTCATTGACTATTAGTAGTACATCATTAACAGCAGCAGCAGTTG
>NW_003546293.1:250779-252251 GCF_000090795.2 Amphimedon queenslandica | reverse complement strand
TGTAGTTCATGTTCTCCATCTCTCTATGTGACTCTACTGAATTACTGATTGATTATGTTGGCTCTTATAATGGTGTGATGAAAGCTCAGGATGGTTATTTTTGAATAATAAAGGAAATTAATATATTTTTTAATGTGTGACATGACAAAATTTGTTAGACTATAGGTCAATTTATAGGTAATACTGTGTGTTATTTATGTAACACAAAATTTGAAAATTTCCCAGCTCTTACATTAGGTATGGTTACAGTCACTTGTGTATATGTATATTGTCCTTAAGCTAACAGATAACATGACTGTCTAAGGCAAGAACACTTCCTGTTTGACTAACATACAATGTCAGTTCTCCTCCATTGTATGATACTATGACCTATTACATATTGATGTATTTTTATAAAGCATGATAATAATAATAATAATAATAATAGAAATAGCAATGAATCTTAGATTAGCACTAATGTATTTTTACTATAGTGTCTACAGTTTTAGTCACTCACTAAAAAACTAACTAAACAAAGACAATGCACTACTTATAATTATTAATTGTTCCTTTACTTGACATAAATCTCATACAATTGAACTGGAGTATCTTCATTGTTCCATACCTCATTCCCACACACCCTCAGTTCAATGTAATCAGTAATGGTAGCATTACCATAATCTCTGAAGAACCATGGAAGACCAGTACCAGTACAACAAGGAGCTTCTACTGAAGGACAGTTATTTCCATCCCACAATGGATCAGTAGTGTATACTTTAGTATTGGAAGGTTCACTGTTTGCTCCTGACTCACAATAGTAGTGCTCTCCTACAAAACTTTGAATTGTATTAGTTGTTCCATTATTGCAAGGACAAACTGAACTTGTATTGATATTTGACTGAAACCCAGCTATATAAGACCAGACATGTTGACGAGGTGACCCACGTGTAATACTGACTCCATCAATATAAGCACTATTAATATTGCCACTGTTGGCTCCATTAGGCCTTCCCTTTTGATATCCAACCACTTTACCACATATTTGACTATAGCTGATACCATTTGTTTGGAATATGTTAGACCTACAACCAGCAGAATCACCCTCTCTCCTACAAACTCTAATGCCTCCAGTCATCAATTCCTGAAGTCCAGAAGGACAGTTCATAGTCGTATCAAGATAAGCTATTCTTCTCCATCCTCCATCTTGTCCACACAGTTCTCCCATATTGCAGTATATATTGCGACTGTTAACATGATAGTAACCAGAAGGACTGTTGGGATGAGCTGCTTTAATATCTTTGCAAGAAACAAGTCTAATGTTAAACAAAAAGGATCCATTCTGTATCTCTAATAATTCCTTGACTATTAGTAGTACATCATTAACAGCAGCAGCAGTTGGTATACTGATATCTTTAATAATTAAGACTAGTGTTCAGTAATTGAAGTAGTTCATCTGTAGACCTGTTGGTATTATTAGCATGTACCATAATCTG
>NW_003546293.1:187861-249751 GCF_000090795.2 Amphimedon queenslandica | reverse complement strand
ATAGTCAATGTAACTAGCAATGTAGGACCCAACCAAGAGTGTAATGGTGACACCATTTTTGTATGAATCAAGAACCTTATCACAAATACCATCGTCTGTTATCTGATAAATGTGGACCTTTAAAGACTCTTTTGCCGAATCCAGACCGTTCATGAAAGTGTCCCGAGTGTTATCCGGTGCTGTGTAACCATTGACCACTGTCACACCCTCAACGTCCGTCATATCGGTGACATAGGCACCAGTGACAGGGAACGGTCCCATGTCACTAGTGGGTATCACTCTATCGTAAGTAATGTATTTCTTATTGTTGGAACTGTAAGTTGTTGAGAGTTTTTAATCGTAGCCTGTGTCTCAGTCGGTCACTGTCAAATTGTTATTGCAGCAAATGACTTCTTTCCTACAGTATACTGCACTAGTTGTTGAGGAGGTTTGGTATCCTTAACATTAGCTTTTGGTAGCTGATAATCTAATGAATATATCATACATTAGTTTTAATAATAAATTACTTGTATGGTATATACCTGAGTAGTCATGAAGATCTGAGTACATTGCTTCTTCAGTACTAGTATGAGTCTTTACTACTGGTTGATAGGCTGTGTTTTGTGTTAGCTTCATTTCTTCATTGAAATCCTTAGCTTCACTTTGAAAGCTTGTTGACATTGTCTAGTTTTCCATCTCTTCACTAGCACTGCTTATGGTTATCTACAGCTCTTTATATAATTTCATTTTTGTATTTATAGTTGTTAATGAACAACAGCACATTTTGTTTTCATTATAAAAAGCGAGTCAAGGTATGTAGTTTATAATATCTGGCTCTTTAAAATGTTAGTTATGATTTTTTTTACAAAATAATAATTAATTACATGTCTCTACTAATGACAATGTTCTATAAAACTACCTACTAACAAAGACAATGCACTACTTATAATTATTAATTGTTCCTTTACTTGACATAAATCTCATACAATTGAACTGGGGTATCTTCATCTGCATATCCTGCATTCCCACACACCCTCAGTTCAATGTAATCAGTAATTGTAGCATTACCATAATCTCTGAAGAACCATGGAAGACCAGTACCAGTACAACAAGGAGCTTCTTTTGAAGGACAGTTATTCCCATCCCACAATGGATCAGCAGTGTAAATGGAGTTAGTACTAGGATGACTACCATTTCTACCTGACTCACAATAGTAGTTCTTTCCTACAAATGATGGAACTGTATTAGTTGCTCCAGTATTACAAGGACAGGTAGGACCTGTATTGACATCAGACCTTATTCCAGCTATATAAGACCAGACATGTTTACGAGGTGACCCACGTGTGATACTGACTCCATCAATATAAGGTTTATTAATATTGTTAGTGTTGACTCCATCAGTTCTTCCCTTTTGATATCCAACCACTTTACCACATATTTGACTATAACTGATACCATTTGTTTGGAATATGTTAGACCTACAACCAGCAGAATTACCCTCTCTCCTACAAACTCTAATGCCTCCAGTCATCAATTCCTCAAGTCCAGAAGGACAGTTCATAGTCATATCAAGATAAGCTATTCTTGTCCATCCTCCATCTTGTCCACACAGCTCTCCCATATTGCAGTATGTATTGTGACCATTAACATGATAGTAACCAGAAGGACTGTTGGGATGAGCTGCTTTAATAACTTTGCATGAAATAGTTTGAGTAGAGGATCCATTCTGTATCTCTAGTAATTCATTGACTATTAGTAGTACATCATTAACAGCAGCAGCAGTTGGTATACTGATATCTTTAATAAGACTAGTGTTCAGTAATTGAAGTAGTTCATCTGTAGACCTGTTGGTATTATTAGCATGTACCATAATTTGTTGAATTATGTTATTCATTGTGTTCTGTATTAGTGAGAAGTTACTGTTAACATTTTGCTCATTAATCTGTTCCTTTATATCCTCCACATTTT
The DNA here is from genome assembly GCF_000090795.2 of Amphimedon queenslandica. NCBI lineage: Eukaryota > Metazoa > Porifera > Demospongiae > Haplosclerida > Niphatidae > Amphimedon > Amphimedon queenslandica. Next base: position 247,804 of record NW_003546293.1, on the reverse strand, counting down.
TCTGTATCAGTGACAGGTTACAGTTAATAGCAGTATTACCACTATTAGTGAGGCCAGCACTATTGCTGCTTGTATCACATGTGCATGTACTCATGAAGGTATCTTTTGATATTAAATTAAGCACAAGTATAGCTACCAATAGGAATATTATGATCACCAGTAGAATTATTATTGCAGCAAATGACTTCTTTCCTACAATATACTGCACTGGTTGTTGAGGAGGTTTGGTATCCTTAACATTAGCTTTTGGTAGCTGATAATCTAATGAATATATCATACATTAGTTTTAATAATAAATTACTTGTATGGTATATACCTGAGTAGTCCAGAAGATCTAAGTACATTGCTTCTTCAGTACTAGTATCAGTCTTTACTACTGGTTGATAGGCTGTGTTTTGTGTTAGGTTCATTTCTTCATTGAAATCCTTAGCTTCACTTTGAAAGCTTGTTGACATTGTCTTGTTTTCCATTTCTTTGTACAGTAGTGACCGAGAAAAAAAGTAAAGAGAGGTCTCACGTGAATCAACGGACAATTTTATCAATAAGTTAAAAACTTCTTAAAACTAAAGAAGCACTGACTTAAATACATCACAGAAACATCTTGCATAACATTGTATAACACTAGAAAGAAATCAACATTGCATACATCATATAACCTTACATAATGAATGAAAATAAGTACAGAAAATAATAATCAGGAAAATCATGATAATAATAATACAATAAGTGCCTAAAAAATAATTATAATTAAGCTTACATTAACATTATTAGTTACAACACTCTTCACTAGCACTGCTTATGGTTATCTAAAGCTCTATTTATTATATAATTTTATTTGTGTTTATATTGGCACTATTAATGAATAACAGCACATTTGTTTTCATTATAAATACCGTGTCAAAGTATTGTAGTTTGTGATATCTCTATAATAATATCCTTCAGGTTCCTTGTTGTGTTTATAATCTATGATATTCTTTGTGTAAATTATACGACAAACAAAGCTGAGTATTAATAATAGTATAATAATAAAAATAGCTGAAGTGTCCTATTTATTGTTAAATTTTTTGTTGTATAACTCACTCAAAGAATATTATGAATTATGATATCTCTACTTTCACTTTTCACTATTGTTTACACACTAATAACAAGATAGAATAGGTAATGATTATTTACTCTTGATAATAATTATTATGTGTTTTACTAATGACAATGTTCTATAAAACTAACTACTAACAAAGACAATGCACTACTTATAATTATTAATTGTTCCTTTACTTGACATAAATCTCATACAATTGAACTGGAGTATCTTCATTGCTCCATACCTCATTCCCACACACCCTCAGTTCAATGTAATCAGTAATGGTAGCATTACCATAATCTCTGAAGAACCATGGAAGACCAGTACCATTACAACAAGGAGCTTCATATGAAGGACAGTTATTTCCATCCCACAATGGATCAGCAATATAAATGGAGTTACCATTTGGATTACCATTTATACCTGACTCACAATAGTAGTGCTCTCCTACAAATGGTGGAACTGGATTAGTTGCTCCAGTATTGCAAGGACAGGATTTACTTGAATTGATATTTGACTGATGCCCAGCCATATAAGACCAGACATGTTGACGAGGTGACCCACGTGTGATACTGACTCCATCAAGATAAGCACTATCAATATTATTGTTGTTAGTTCGAACAGCATCAGTTGTTCCCTTTTGATATCCAACCACTTTACCACATATTTGACTATAACTGATACCATTTGTTTGGAATACATTAGACCTACAACCAGCAGAATTACCCTCTCTCCTACAAACTCTAATGCCTCCAGTCATCAATTTTTGAAGTCCAGAAGGACAGTTCATAGTCGTATCAAGATAAGCTATTCTTGTCCATCCTCCATCTTGTCCACACAGCTCTCCCATATTGCAGTACATATTGCGACTGTTAACATGATAGTAACCAGAAGGATTGTTGGGATGAGCTACTTTAATATCTTTACAAGAAACAGGTCGAATGGAATTAAACAAAAAGGACCCATTCTGTAGTTCATTGACTATTAGTAGTACATCATTAACAGCAGCAGCAGTTGGTATACTGATATCTTTAATAAGACTAGTGTTCAGTAATTGAAGTAGTTCATCTGTAGACCTGTTGGTATTATTAGCATGTACCATAATCTGTTGAATTATGCTATTCATTGTATCCTGTATCAGTGACAGGTTACTGTTAATAGCAGTATTACCACTATTAGTGAGGCCAGCACTATTACTGCTTGTATCACTTGTACATGTACTCATGAAGGTATCTTTTGATATTAAGTTAAGTACAAGTATAGCTACCAATAGGAATATTATGATCACCAGTAGAATTATTATTGCAGCAAATGACTTCTTTCCTACAGTATACTGCACTGGTTGTTGAGGAGGTTTGGTATCCTTAACATTAGCTTTTGGTAGCTGATGATCTAATGAATATATCATACATTAGTTTTAATAATAAATTACTTGTATGGTATATACCTGAGTAGTCATGAAGATCTGAGTACATTGCTTCTTCAGTACTAGTATCAGTCTTTACTACTGCTTCATAGGCTGTGTTTTGTGTTAGCTTCATTTCTTCATTGAAATCCTTAGCTTCACTTTGAAAGCTTTTTGACATTGTCTTGTTTTCTATCTTTTCGTAGTGACTGAGAAGGAAAGGTAAAGAGAGGTCTCACAAGAATCAACGAACTATTTTATCAATAAGTTAAAAACTTCTTAAAACTGAACAAGCACTCACTTAAATACATCACAGAAACATCTTGCATAACATTACATAACACTAGAAAGAAATCAACATATCATGCATCATATAACCTTACATAATGAATGAAAATAAGTACAGAAAATAATAATCATGAAAAATCATAATAATAATAATACAATAAGTGACTAGGAAAATAATTATAGTTAAGCTTACATTAACATTATCAGTTATAACACTCTTCTCTAGCACTGCTTATGGTTATCTAAAGCTCTATTTAATTTATTTGAGTTTATATTAGCACTGCAACATTATCTGTTATCTGCAATGTTTTTTTACAATATACATGACATTTTTAAAACTACAGACCAATGCTGTAATACATTGCTATTGAAAGTGCCTATAAATGTTTGGTGTATTAACAATTTATGTAACAAAGTTGAAAGTATTCATTAGGCATATGTTTACAGGTACTTATGTATGTGAATTGATCGTAAGCTAACAGATAACATGACTTCTAAGGCAATGCCACTTCCTTTTTGACTCACATACAATAACAGCTCTCCTCCATTTCATAATATTATGATGACCTATTACATATAAATGTATTTTATAAAGAATAATAATAGAAATAGAAATAGCAATGAATCTTAGATTAGCACTAATGTATTTGTACTATAGTGTCTACAGCTTTAGTCACTCAACAAAGAAAACTAGTTTTCAGCATTTCCCGGGCTTTGGTTCCCACGGAGTCCCAACGTTCCAATCATTAGTGAACACTTCCTCAAATATGGCAACAACCTTTGGGCTCTTCATTACTACCAACATGTCACGATTGACAGAACTCCTTGACTTAGCATAAGGAGGGAATGTACTTCCTTCAGGGAAATCACTTGGACTCCAATTACCTGAGGAGAGAGGGAAGGAGGGAGGGTGAGAGGGGGGAGAAAGGGAGAGAGGAGAAAGAGAGAGAGGGAGGGAGGGGGAGAAAGGGAGAGAGGAGACAGGGAGGTAGAGAGAGAGGAAAGACAGAGAGAAGACTCTATAAGGATACTCCTTGTGTGTATGTGTTATCAGATTGTTTACATGTAATACAGTATGAGTGAGATATAGTGTATCATTATTTAAACTGTCAAGTAGTGAGACATTGTAGTGCTGATTCCCTCGTTGAATTGATAATGATTTTCATTGATGCACTATATCAGCCACTGGTGGGTGTGTTAGGTGTAGCATTATTATAAGCTATTGCCAGATCAAGCATAAATGTACTGGCATACTTATTAGTGCTATTGCTAAGTATTAGTAACTCTGTGTATATGAATAATGTATGTAGATATGTGTGTATGTTAGTATGTGTGTTCTACCAGTGCTAAGGTGGACCGTAGTTTCATCAATAATCCAATACTTTTGATGAGAGAATTTGAATTTTGAATAAGACTTTTTTATGTGTCCCTTCAGACCACCTTTGTAGAGTTTACAATAACAATCCTAAAATAAAAATAAAATTTAAAATTATTAATTATAAATATTGCTCACCTGTGCCCTCTCATAGTCAATGTAACTAACAATGTAAGACCCAACCAAGAGTGTAACGTTGATGCCATTTTTGTATAAATCAAGAACCTTATCGCAAATACCATCGTCTGTTATCTGATAAATGTGGATCTTTAAAGACTCTTTTGCCGAATCCAGGCCATTCATGAAAGTGTCCCGAGCGTTATCCGGTGCTGTGTAACCATTGACCACTGTCACACCCTCAACGTCCGTCATATCGGTGACATAGGCACCGGTGACAGGGAACGGTCCCATGTCATTAGTGGGTATGACTCTATCATAAGTAATGTATTTCTTATTGTTCGAACTGTAAGTTGTTGATAGTTTATAATCGTAGCCTGTGTCCCAATCACTGTCGAAAACACGCTGATAGAAGTCAATTAAAGGACATTGACAGTCGGTTAGAATAACACCCGCTTCTCTGTTCTTTGTAAAAGAAGTCTGGCTAAAGTTAACCGAGGATATCAGGACTTTCTTTCCTTTGTCTATGATCATGAATTTAGCATGTTGGAACGTCGTCGTTTTGTAGTTCCTTATGGCGACACCATTGAGGTACATCCAGTCAACGGGTGTGGTCAGGTTGGAGCAGGTGGGTACGTCAAAATTATTTGTGAGGAAACGAATTTGGAGCTTTTTTTTGGAGGCGTGGAGTGCATTCATGAGAGTACCAAAGATTGGGAATGGCTCTGTTGCTTGTTCCTCTGGACTACAACCAATGCATTGACCGCCACATTCAGATTTGTACTTGGTACACTCGCCCCAACTTTTAAAATCTGCAAAAATTTAAAAAAAGGTTACGCCAAGATGCATTTTAAAACTTGTATTATTTATTGTTATGTTAGTATGTTTTGTTTAGGCTCAATAGTATATATATTTATCTTGATGTTTTTTATCATTTGTAATAACAAAAACGAGATAAAAGATCATTACACATTCCATTGGTTTTGTGACCTTCACGTGCAGCAGCAGTCACAACAAAGAAGCTACCATCTTGATTTTACTAATTTAATGTGTCCCCGCGCACTGTTACCTGGTTCCAGTAGATCTATGCTCTCCTCTGCTGCCTTGATCACTTCTACATAAGCCGTCACAGAATGATCAGGAGAAAAGAATGGAGTCACCGTGCACTCTGCGTTGCAATCTGTCGGGTCGAACTGAGCCTTGTAGGTAGCGTCTTGATAATCGTAGCAGGGACCGGAAGCACTGGCAGGATAAAGGGCAGCTACAAGAAGGAGACATAAAGACAACGGCATCTTGTCGTCTTCGAGGTTTTCTTTTCTTCTCGCTCCTGTTTTGGCGGGTTTGCGGTGGTTTGCATGCAGCCACGCCTTCAGCATGTATCCTGCACATGCAAAAGTACATGCAACCATTGTGCATGTGCTGTGCATTAAAAGTATAAATGTATTATTCATTTTTAATGTTAAAACATCAGTAAATTCTGACAGTACAAAAATGGAAATTATGGAATTGCTTATCACATTTTAAAGTCAAAATTAGAGGCTTTATTAGTATTGAAATAATTATATATTAGTTTTATTTTAATTTTCTTGCAGTAAAATTCGTGAATTTGAAGTGATGGAGAGAGGATTATACTCGCGTATGTTCCAATCAGATGCTAATGGAGCCTCTTCAGGTATTATCAGTAAATGACTCTTAGTACTATAGTCCTTTCTTTATGATATACCATACAGATCCTGAGACTGATTCATCATTGTATCAAGAAGGGGAGGAAGAATTAACTGTCTCTGAAGAAGTAAAAGCTGCACTTACAGAGAAATTAGAGTAAGGAAAACTATTATATACCACCTTAATTAACTAATGAGCACTATGCATAAAGACATGATTTCCATACACTAGGCATACAGCCCCTACAACAGCACAATTTTCTCTTAATTCATTTTATACAACATCCATGGCTTTATGGGAACCAGCCTTAGTAAGACTTTTATTATTGATGGTGTTTTTCCTTATAGGCAGTTCAATAATAATCATTCAATGTGTGAGTTAGTATTACCAATTGGTACCAGTCAAGAAGAGATTAAGTGCATTCAAGCCATTGCTCGTAACCTAGGGATGGACACTACACTAGGAAATGAAGTAAGACATTGTATATTACTAACTGCTACATTGCAACCACATGCTCTTTTATAGAGTTCCCAGTTTAGTATCAAAGTTGTGAAGCCCGACTTGCTCCCTCCAGAAGACTTGAATTTCTAAGGACCACACGTCACACTCTAAGCTTGGACAAAACTTATATATAATAAGCTCTAAGCTTGGACAAACATTATATAATCAATCAATTCTCTAATCAGCTCAAAAATCATTATCAAAAAAGTAAATTCATTTAATTCTTTTTCTTTTTACCACCAGACCGTTGTTGTGGGCTGGGTGGCTTGATTTGTGTTAATTTTGGAAACAGTGGTGTCATAGCAACGCGTCCCATTATGACCAATGGCATTACAGCATATGCCCCATAAGCAATAAAGAACAGAGTCACATCTTTTGCTGGATGTGGTCCATACAGCTGCTCATGAGCTACAATGATCATAGTGAGAAGAAGACCCCATCCCCACATTAATGCTACATAGAACAGGAAAGAGAGAGGGATAGAATAGTGTACTTATTTATTCATTATTAATCTACTTACCTGGAATCCTAATCCATTCCTTTTCAAATATGAAAGCATAAATAGCTGCTACATAGAAAGGACAATATATAAAAGGGCTAAAAGCAGCCATTACGCTATACCTAAAGTAACGATACATAATTAGCAGGTGTAATCAATTATTGTTATTAGTTTTAGCATACCAAGATGGATTAACTGCCAAGAGTGTATCGACATTTGAACACCACCATGCATAAGACTTCAACACTGGCGGAGGGGGCCACACCCCATAAACAATATCGTCTTCACTTTGTATTGAGCCGTAGAATGTTTGAATGTAATCTTGGAAGGGGAAGCAATATGTCAATATAATGGTTGTGTAATGTTGTTTAGGGTTGCTTACCTATTGTCAATCCAATAGCTAAGAATGAGCCCAGTATGATGACTATGACAAGATCCAGTGGTCTATACAATAGGGAAGCCATAACTAATTACAGAGAGGGGAGGAAATGGTGTGATGGATCTTGCTATCAAAACAAAGCTAGTGTCATGAATATACTGATGATATTAATAAGTCAGCTCGACTCTACCAAGGCCGGCAATAGATAAACCTTACTAACTCATGTATCATTCACTTTGCATAACTTGATTGTGCTTCATCAATATGACTATTAGACGGTAAATTTAATCAGGGTCAGGTCAAAGTGAAGAATTAATGACTATCATGGCTTCTTTAATGGAAGCTCAAGTGCATTACCTTCTTGTCATCATTCCCTGATTTATATAAGGAATTAAAAAACAAGGCAAAGATATCATTGTCCTAAAGTGGACTCAAACTTGTTTTCATATCATTTGGTGAGCTAAAGGTGCTTGCTTTACCCTAATAAAGAGAGACAGCAAAAGCACATGCCACCATCAAATAAGATCAAGTATAACTGGGATCACGTGATTCAGTTTAGTTTATAACTAGCCACACCTTAATTTCATTAGCAGCCACTCCCACGTAAATGGCAGCTCAGAGTGAGTATGTATTTGCAGGGAAATTAAGCGATTTGAAGTCCTCAAGAAAGCAAAGAGTGACTGTCTCGGACAGAGTATTGGCTTTATTTTATGCAAACGGGCAGGTCTACGCTTTGGATCATTTCTGCTATCGTAAGTTGACAGTAAACTGATTTATGCAAAAAAATTGAGATCAAAATTGTGAGTTATATGTATAATGACTTTTTTTATAGATACTGGAGGACCTTTGTCCCTTGGAGATATTGAAGTGAGTAGTACTTCTCAGAATCTATTTGTCAGATATGTTAAAAGTGTTGGTTTTATACTATTACTGTATTAGAAAATGTAATAAAAAATTGAGGTGATTTTGGAGCCAATTTTTGGGAAAAACCATGGGCTATAGCCTTGGGTATTTTTCAGAATTTTAGCATTTTCTTAAAATGACCGTAGCTTGAAAAATTGAAGTCGGAATCAGCTGAAACTTGCTACACAGCATAAGGACATCAATATGTATCAGAAAATGTAATAAAAATTTGGGGTGATTTTAGAGCCATTTTTTGGAAAAAACCATGGGCTATAGCCTTGGGTATTTTTCAGAATTGTAGCATTTTCTTAAAATGGCCGTAACTTGAAAAATTGAAGTCGGAATCAGTTCAAACTTGCTACACAGCATAAGGACATCAATATGTATCAGAAAATGTAATAAAAATTTGAGGTGATTTCGGAGCCATTTTTTGGAAAAAACCATGGGCTATAGCCTTGGGTATTTTTCAGAATTTTGCCGTTTTCTTAAAATGGCCGTAACTTGAAAAATTGAAGTCGGAATCAGTTCAAACTTGCTACACAGCATAAGGACATCAATATGTATCAGAAAATGTAATAAAAATTTGAGGTGATTTCGGAGCCATTTTTTGGAAAAAACCATGGGCTATAGCCTTGGGTATTTTTCAGAATTTTGACGTTTTCTTAAAATGGTCGCAACTTGAAAAATTGAAGTCAGAATCAGTTCAAAGTTGCTACACAGCATAAGGACATCAATATGTATCAGAAAATGTAATAAAAATTTGGGGTCATTTCGGAGCCATTTTTTGGAAAAAACCATGGGCTATAGCCTTGGGTATTTTTCAGAATTTTGACGTTTTCTTAAAATGGCCATAACTTGAAAAATTGAAGTTGGAATCAGCTCAAATTTTCTACACAGCATAAGGACATCAATGTGTATCAGAAAACGTGAGAAAAAATTAGGGTGATTTTGGAGCCATTTTTTAGAGAAAACCATGGGCATAGCCTTTGCTTTTTCAAAAATTAGCTCATTTTAAAATTAATGCTGATGACTTGAAAGATATTTGTTGGCATCAGTTACATAAGTACATGTATTATGCACCAGTTTTGATTCTTGATATCGTATTACCTAATATCATTGATGGTCATGAGTCCATGACATGACGCTAAGTATTATAAATTTAAAATATTGGCGTGATTTGTAGCGCATACTTCATAATTGTAATTTTATGACAACACGAAAACATCAATTACCTTATGAAGTGGCTATGCTACTATCCACATGTAGGAGGCTTGTAACTACACTCCTTAAATAACTCCCGATAATTACTCAAGTTCGTGTTTCAGTGAAAACAATTACATGTGGTTAATATGATTATATTTTCTTAAATAGGACTCACATGGTCGTATGTGTATCATCTGTCCATGGCACAAACACAGTATTACGCTAGACACTGGCGAGAGTCTTTATACCGCCATTGATCCTTTTAATCCTCGTAACATAAAACACAACTGCTCTAAAGGAGTGAAGCAGCGGACTCATTCCGTTAGAATCGAAGGAGATGACATTTTAGTGAAGCTGTCGGACGTGACGGAAAAGGTTTTCGAGTCTGATCGATATTTTACGGAAGAGTATAAGGTTTTCATGGAGAATGTCATCAAAGATCCCATTTTAGTCAAGAAGGATCCTTTAGGAGTCCCGCTACACTCTAACAGAACTGACTTGAAAGGTTTCAAAAACAAGTAGATTAATAGAAATTAGTCATTAACTTGTTATTGCTCTTGAAGATTATATTTTAAATTCATTCTTAGTTCCTTTATTATTATTATTAGTATTATTATGAAGAAAGACAAAGCGCATTACAACCCAACACAACACACGGGCATACACAATGAAATGCACGAAGGACAAAACAAGAAATAAGAGAAAACAAAACACAAAAAGGCAAAAGACAAAACAAAGGACTGGCCATCCAAAACAGATGGGATTATTTGTATTTGGGGGGGGGGGGACAAAGTTAGGACAGGATGAGAAATGAAAAAATAGGAATAAAATTAAGTAATAATAATTATATTATTGTTATTATTATTATTGTGTTTTGTTTTATGTGTGAACCCAGTATATGTACATCCAGTTACAAATTGATCATCAATAGTTCTGCTTCTGTTTCATTCATGTAGCTATGACATCATGGTTGATGATGACACGTAGTACACTCAAGATCACATGCTTCCCATAATAACCAAGTCTTTGTGTGTGTCCTCCAAAACAGGATATGTGGTTAAAGCTTACTATGTTGTAATTCAGACTAAAGGATGAACTGCATTTCAAGGATTTTCTTGATAATTCAAGGGAAATGACCTAGTAAGGATGGAACATTCACCTTAGGGAAGACAAACAATCCTTTAGTAAACAGGATTGGCCAGTGTTACTGAATTTGGATGACTATTGATGAAACATCAAGCGTGACTGTTGGGCTTATAATAACACTGCGTAATAGGTCCTGTACATGTAGTGGACATTTTCACTGCATCATATCACCTTATGTGATTATGGTATACATGTATGCATTGCCATCCATGAGTGAGAAAGACATCTCGTCTGATATTTGTATTTGGTTTAATTCCTTTAATAACAATTGCTACAAACATTGTGCTCCTCTCTGCCAAGGCTACACGGAGTCATCAAATTAATGTTTCATTATGAAGCGTAATTGCGAAGCTAATTGTCAAGCGTGTCTTTGGCTAACGGGATTACACAGGCTCCGTCTTGAATGGAGACAAGAGGGTTTTGTTATTACATAGCAGCTATTAGCCAGCCTTTGCAAGCCATTGAAGCATTTCAAAAACATTTTATAATACATATTACATATATAAAGATAATTAAAAACGAATTAAATTTTATTTGAAGTATTATTATTATTACGTATGGAGGACAGAGAAACATGTTTTTAATGTTAATACAAGCTAGTACGTGAAGTGTATGTACAATTGTACATGGACTTGAGTTGGCTAGGGCTGTCAAAAGTGATTAATTGCGTTTATAAATCCTGTTTTGTCAACAGAATCACTGCTGGGTTTAGTGTGTGTCTGCCAATACTCGGTTATATTTGCATTCTTAAGTAGTGATGTGATGTGTGTTTCTTTGTGATGATTATGAAACTGGTGACTGCGGCGATACTGATATTTCTTTTTCTAAATCCTCCGAGATGACTATGTCGTTGAAAACCATCCCGATGGGTCTTCTCTGTCTGTTCGGAGAGTTTTTGTGAGGCATTGTTGATGTTCTTTTTCGTATAAAGCTGTTTCGTGAGTCGGAGCTATATGTGTACCTGTTTGGTTGAGGGGACTCCTCCTTTGGTGGTATTATCGCAACACTCAGTCTAGCTGGACTCGGAGAATGCTCTGAGACCTTCATCGTTTGACTTTGTAACTTCATAAGTTTCTTACGTCTTGGCGGAGGTACAGGGCGAGTGTAATCGACCTCCTCGTAGAGGCCTAGTGGATTATTTGTCGGTGGTGCTGGTGTCTTTTCGAGTTTTTCGTCGTCTTCAGAGAGTTCTATCGAAGTTTGTTTGACCACTAGATCTGGTAGGCTGTGACCTATTCTATCATTGTGGAGGACATTGTAGTACTCGTGGACTTTAGACTCTTTTCTCATTGGTCTCCTGTGTGATACTGGGGTCATTGTCACATACATGTTGTCCTCTAGTAGATGAGGAGAGGAGATTGACTCTCTGATGGAATCTGTGGCTGCCATGAAGACATAGAGCTCTGATTCTGTACTGCCATCCATGGCTGTCTTCTTTCCTTCTTTCTTCTCTTCTTCTTCTTTCTGCTTAGCTGTAGCTTTTACTTGCTTGTTTATAGGCAAAGGGGCAGCACTTTCACTGGACAGTAAGGAATTGCTTGATATATTCTTCTCCCTTTGTAAACAAGCAGTTTCCTGTGTTTCTGGCCCACTCTCTCTCACTTTCTGTATTGCTGTACTCCCAGGCATCTCTGGCAGTCTTTCATGTCCATTGAACACTGAAGAAGATGTACTGGACATTGAAGGACTTAGGCTTTGAACAGACTGCACGCTATGGAGTGACTGTGCACTATACCTGCTAACTGACGAAGCTCTGTTGTTTGTTATTATAATTTGACTTGTGATCCTGTCCTCAAGATGACTTGATGACTTGGAGCGATCCCTATAGCTGACAGGACTCTTGATATCTCCATCACTCATGTCTAGAGATCTCTTGATGAGCGTTCCACTATACGGTGCTGGTTTTTCGGGTTTTTCTCTGATAGAAGACGTGGAGGTTGGCGGTGATTTTTTCATTCTGGCATCGACTATAAAAAATATTATTTTTATAAAGCTAGCAGCAATTTATAAACAGTTTGAGTATAATCAGTTTCAATAGTAGTGTCATATGTATATTTTATAAAGAATACCAAGCCATGCATGCCCCCATCCATTCTGTACCTTTCATGTCAGTAATCTCTTGATATACTGGCTCACTAGCCACTTGGTTTTCACTGGGGCCTGTTTCAGCAGTGCTGCAATTAGGAGGACATTCTGCTGCTGTCTTGTATCTTGAATAAGGTCTGTTCAGCCTCTTAGCAAACTTGTAGAGTATGGTGGAGTCCATTATGAAGAAATACTAGCACTTTCTCTGACAATTTACAGACGCTTCAACTGCCTGTAGCTTTATAGCATGCTAAAGGAAGTGGTATAATCCTGATCAGAACTGTTTGGCTTCTTAAGGTGGCTGGATGCCAGGTGTATTGATGTATTAAGCACTAACAGAATTACACATATATATAGCATATAATTGAACATGCATAGCATAGTGTAGTAACTATGACATTTTGACTGTAACAAGTGTCAGTGACCTTTCTCCTGTCTCCCCAAGACTCCCTTACATCACGTAATGGACAAGTTATGCAGAGGAGTCACATTGGCAGGTGTATACTATCTCTTGTATTTAAAACAACAAAGTGACTCGTGGAATGTTCACTACTACAGGAGAATGCATTCGAGCTTACAAGTTAGCATAGAAATTTGTTTTCTTACAAACATGCATTGAGTCTATTGTCTTAAGAATATATGGATAAAATATGTCATGCAAATTAAGTTTAACTTCATGATTGAGTAGGGCATATGAAGTTTAAGTGTAGTAGTTTAAGAAATGTGTTTCTTACTATTGGATGATGTTTACTAGCTGGTCTTTGTGTAGGCTCCATGTCAGTATAATAAAGTAAATGGTGGGTGAACATCCGTGGGTCACACAAAAAGAATATAATAGTGCTTCCCACTTACACACACTAGCACCTAATGTATTTAACAGCTTGTGGAGGCGTCCCTAACAAGCTGGTGTTTTCATGTGAATGGTTGCTCATAGTATGGATGCCTTATAAGATCCACAGTGTCCATACACTCTAGCTATAAATGGGAGGATGATTTAATAGACCTGTCACTGGCAGTAACTACCTAAAATAGTCATTTAATTTGAAGTTGTTGAATGCAGTTTTTGTTATAGCTTCACAAGGAAGTGCTAGCATTAATTGCATATAATTATATAAGCCATGCTGCCAGCAAATAGTAGGAATCATTATTGCTAGTATTATGTCTGGTATAATGATTGTTAGGGTGGGTGACAAATCTGGGGCTAAAATTTTTGTAATTCAAACTAAATGCTCTGGATGCCGTAACTGCTGTTTTATTAAGAGAAATTTTTTATAAAAAAACAATCATGTTTACTTGTTATGACCAACCCCTGTTCTGTAAGGGGTTTTGGCCACATTTTATCAAATTTGAAAAGAAGAGAATTCTTTATTTTTATAATTTTATCGGATGCATATACATGTACTTATATCATGTAGGAAGTTTGAATTGATTCGAATTAAAATTGAATTTTTATGAATTTTTTAAAGCTGCTCAAAATCAGGCCAAAGTGCCGGTACCATAACATAGTTTCGAACCAAATTTTGCAACAAGAGAATTCTCTATTTTTATTGTTTTATCTGATACATATATGTCTACTTATGTTGTGTAGGAAGTTTGAACTAATCCCGACCAAGTTTGAATTTTTTTATGATTTTTTAAAGTTGCTCCGAAATTGGGTCCAAGTCCCTGTTTTGTACCTTATACAGGGTACAGTTCAAGGCACTTGGCCAAATTTGAAAAGGAGAGAATTTTTTTATTTTTATAATTTTATTTTATACGAATACACGTGCTTATGTTGTGTAGAAAGTTTGAATTAATTCTGATCAAAATTGAATTTTTTATGAATTCAAAATTTATGATCCTGGCCAAATTTCATCCAAAAAAATGCCGAGCCATTTTTATTTACTAATACAAAATGCATGTTTTTATACTATGCATGAAGTTTGAGCACAATTGGATGTTTTTAGAAAATTTTAAACTTGCTCCAAAAGTTTGCCAATTGCCAATTCATTCTTTCTTTAGTTGTATAAATTGAATAATTAGCTAATCGCAATATTGATCTGTGCTTTAATTAAAGGTGTAGACTAAAGTGATTGATGTATACACATGCACACACACACACACACACATGCAATAACGAATGACACAATAATAACTCATACTAATTGCAATTATGATAAGTTATTAAATGGTTCCTATAGACTCTCCATATTTTACAGAATCTCCCGGTTTAATGTTAAACTGGAAGCTAGAAGGAGCTTCGAATATTAGGACAACAGTGGAGCCGATGTTGAAGCCCCCAATGTGATCTCCTCTGACCAGCTGGTCTCCTACTTTACCCAGGTGCTTGTCTGTGTATGTATTAAACTTGTAGTGTCCTTTAACGTTTGTCTTTAATTCCTAAAAAGATGAAATAAAGATAAATAGATTAATTATGATCTGACGGACGTGACTGTGCAATGTTAAATACATGCTCCACAATTCTCTCAAGTTTATACACATATCATAATAGGCTGTAGTCAATGCTTTTTCCCAAAAAATAGCTTCAAAACATCTCCAATTTTAAATATATATTTTGATATCTAATGCTATTTATGCTAACATTTGTACAATTGACTATACCTATGATGATAGATACCTGTGGTAACTATGAGTGGTAACTATGAGTGGTATATTATGAAAATCTTGGATGTAAGTGTCATTGGTCTATTAGGCACACATACCATACTATAGTACACATACAAGTAGATGAAAGAATATTTGTACTGTGAGAAAGTGATGGAGTGTAACTGCTCTCTACTCTAATTGTAAATTATCATTTTTTAAAAATTAGAACAATCACTACGTTATACTGTTGCCATGACGATTCTAATGGAATGGATATGACACCACACACAGCACTGCTAATGAAATTTCTTAAACTATCAATATTATAATAATAATCTTGAAGTCAGAAAGATACTACATGTATATAGAATCATTGGTTTTCTTGTCACTACTCATTATGTCCTTTTCATCCCTATCCCTACTCCCTCCCCCTCTCTCCCTTATCCTCTCTTCTCTTTGATGCTATCAATAGTTTTTATAAACCCTAGAACCAATCAAATAAAGGACTTGATTTATTCCTTAAATAATTATTATTCCTTTAAAAATTGAATGACACTTCATATGTCAGTAGAGTAACATCCTCCACTACTGCCAAGCATAAAAGACATTATTATGTTCATTATAATTATTTTGACATGCATTTCAATGTCATTTATCATACCCAGGGTTCTGCCTATAAAAAAATTAGAGGTGGTTGGAGACTAATATTGTTCCTTTTAAATTTATGTACACCATACTAGTAGACTACAATATCATGCTTTATGTATGGTTATTAGTATTAATTGGATGGTTGGTCTAAGTGATGAACTGGTTGGAAAATTTGTTGAGGTGGTTGTCCCGACCACCCCCGACCACCATAGGCAGAACCATGCATACCTACCTCATATTTATCAATGTATATTGATCCAACATTAAGAGCGCCTACTGCAGTGAGAGAGAAGTATCCGTGCTCCCATTGACCCGATAACAAAACCCTCTCATTCAACGCTAGCAGCCCAGGCATGTGCTTAACTGCCCACGGGGACACTGTCACTAGCTCCCCTAGAGAAAAGTGGGAGAGTGAAGTGGAGTAAAAATTGAATTTGTGAGTGCTGTGATCTTTATAGTGACATAATAAATTTTTAGGTCAAAACATGAAAGTATTAACATAGGAATGAGGACCTTTTTCCTCTATGGAATGTTTCCATACCTGGAAAGTGTCTATACAAGTGAAGCCTCCAATCAGCAGGAGAATGAAAGTGATGATAATCGCCAGGCGAGAGGTACAGAACTGCAGTGTGTAGTACCATCCCGTTAGATCGGCCATATCTCGGTAATACACCTCTACCAAGGAACGCTTTTAAGGAGTACTGGACACCTTTGACCTGCTCAATTGTATTGTAATCGTCAGTGAGTGTACCAACATACATTACTTTACCATCAACTGGTGACACCTAAGAGAGAGAGAGAGAGAGAGAGAGTATATATTTAATGGGAATATCATGGAGCATTTAAATATACTTACAAGTCCAGAGGACATATTGATAGGTCTAAGACCAGGTTTTAGTCTTCTCTTAAAAAGACTCCGAAAGTTCTTATAACTGGAAAGAGACTCATTCTCTGCCTCGTGTAGCTTGACATCGAACAACCAAACAAACAATGACCATAAAAGAATCCTCAAGAAGTAAGGAAAGTTCAATCTTGCTGTGTAGCCATTCACTCTAGATAAAGTCCTC
The DNA here is from genome assembly GCF_000090795.2 of Amphimedon queenslandica. Lineage (NCBI taxonomy): Eukaryota > Metazoa > Porifera > Demospongiae > Haplosclerida > Niphatidae > Amphimedon > Amphimedon queenslandica. The sequence goes on along the minus strand of NW_003546293.1, from coordinate 230,856 downwards.
AATGGTAGAAGGCGAAACAGGAGAAGTTGCCATGTCACTTTTTGTGGTGATGCTAGACATATTTGCTCATTGAGTGTCCTTTGGAGGTGCAAGAAGATGATAAAGATAGACGTGATGATTGCTAAGATTAACGCTTTCCTGAGACAAATTAAAACATCCGGCTGCTTCTAAGTAAAAGAAACAATTAATCATTATTTATTGGAAATTTTTGTACAAACCTGTCTAGTTACAGCTGACACTACAAAAACATTTTTACTTTCTAAATAAAATAAAACTCATAATAATTAGTTATAAACAATCAATCTTGTTTATATTTTTGATGCCATTACTACCATTATTACTATTGCCAAGACTAATTATCTACTCTTGCTATTGCTTATTAGCATTTTTGGCTACTCACCTCTTGTTTTGCTGGAGACAGCAGGATTTGACACCTTTACTTCATCCTATTAGCACATTATAGCACAATGATAACAATGATCCGTCTCCTTACCACCCACGCTTGATTATCATTGACCTTGGTACTGTTCCTACAGCAAGTGCTGCTGCCATTGGCATTGTGGAGAGGAGAGAATGAATTTGATTGAGGAGGAAAAAAGAATGCAACAGCTTCTCCTGTTAAACTCCTAAAGAAAATTGTAAAAAGCATTGTAGACCTGTTGTAGTAATGATATTCACAAGTGACTTTAATGATTAAAGGTCACGCGCCACTAGCGCACAAATCATGCATAGATCACGCAAGTGAGCTTACCCTGAGTACTTTCTAAGTGTATTTTCATAAAAACCTCCTTCATCCATCATCCAGGCTAGACCGCTTTGCTTATTAAATGCAAACATGCAGCCTGCAACTAGCAAAAGCACTGATAATTTCATAATAAATTGTTCATTTTGCTCATTTATATTATTAATGGTTCGCCTATAGCTGGTATAGGCTCTCCTAGGCAGGGAATAAGAGAGGTGGCGTCTGAGAGTCCTCATAAGTGATAGCGGCAGAGAAGAGACGAATAGCAACCTCCAGTAATGAACCTGACGGGTCAGGGACCGAAATAATGTCAGGTTACCATTTTTATACACCAGAATCAAGGTCACGTGAGAAAATCACCCGACAAGGACGTGACGTCACGCACAGTTAATGATGACGCCATTGTTTTGGGTGTGGCTCAATAATTGGAAAAGATGATGAAGGATTTTTCTTCTTTATTATTTTTGTTTGCTATTTTATTTTCTTGCTCTTCTCTTTTGGACGGATCTCAGATATGTGACAATGGAGAGGTATGGCTGTAGAGTCTAGCAATGCCTCATTACTCTAAATGCTCCTTCTCTCTGTCTTTCTCCATCAACTTTTCTTCAACTTAGTACAAAATAGAGGAAGACATTTCTGGTGAAGATGGTAGCTGCAAAGATCAAAATAGACTCATAATCAAAGAAGTATGTCACTTTTTACTTTAATAAAATCGAATTATTGTCTTGTTTAGTATCTCAAGCCTGCTGGCCTCAACTTCTGTACTGAACACACAGAGGTATGTATCCATTCTTAAACCGCACCCAGTTCACCACACCCATTTATTTTGTACTATATAGGATGGCGGAACTAAATGCATGAGTGAAGAGCTTCATTACTCAGCCACGCCTCCTTTAAGGTGAGTATTCAACGCCCACTTACGTAATTAGTTTTTTTAATACTATCAACAGTGGCGACTATAGACCTCTGGCACCTAAATATGGCGAATATAGTTATCTACCTCCACAAAGATGGCTGCATGTTTTAAAGGTACTTTTTGAAAGAAACGACTTCTCTCTTTCATTTTATTTCACTTCTCTCCCTCCCACTTAGTATGGTGCTGTTGTACTGTTGTATCACCCTTGTGCCCCCATGGATCAAGTTATTGCAATGAAGGACATACTTTCTGGTTGTATGAGGAAGCACATCATTACACCATATCCGCATTTATCAGAAGAAAAGGTAAGAGAAGTAGGAAGGAAGAGAGATAAGGAGAGAAAGATAAAGATAAAAATGTCTGAATGTTATTACAGCAAAAGAGAAGAGGATTTGATTATCTCTAACCTCCCTCTCTCCCTCTCCCTCCCCCCCTCTCTCTCAGCCTCTAGCACTAGTTACATTGGGTTGTATGTACAACATGTCGTGGGTGGACAAGGCCCCAGTTGAGGAATGGATCACAGCTCACGCTCTTAAAGCATCAGAATCAGTAGTCACTCAAGATGGAGAATATGATTCGGGTACTTTAATATACATTTGATTTTCAGTGCAAAGAAAGAGCATGAAATTTAATATAGACCCTTACTGTCCCTCAGTTGAAAATTGAAATCATGAATTGAATCATGAACAAGGAGATGTGTTAACATCATTATAAATTAGAATAGTCTGTATTCAACAGAGCAAGAGTAAATAGAGTCCTTCCTGGTATTATTTGTTCATGGTACAAGTTCATTTATCCACTTCCCAGAGCCCAACAGTGTGACCTTGTACACACTCAGTGTGTTGGTGATTTGAACACTGTTCCTTGCAGCTGCTGCTGTTATTGTGATTAGACATAGCATAGCCACAATAAACTATTACCGTTATTTTATTTGATAATTGTTGGCCACAAAATAATAAATAAACCATTATTTTAATTATTTTTTAGGTTTGGTACAACCAGCAGATATAGTCAGTGACGTTGCAGATAGCATCGTTTGTCCGTCTTCCATTTCCACGGTGACCATTGAACCGCCTGACTTGACCACGCCCACAACAATCCACAACACATCGGACGATCCAATCGACATCAGTCCTGACTACACCCAGTTAACCACGCCCACAAACTGCTCAAACGACTGTCCCGCAGTTACGAACCACATCACAGTAGTGTATTTCATAGAGCATCACATCCTCTTGTTCACACTATTCATTATCTCCTTGGTTCTATTTATACTCTTACTATCAATATGGATATGTTACTTGAGGCGAAACAGCTCCATGAGAGAGAGGAGGAGGAGGGTTACTCCTGGAAAGTATAAGCCGATGAATAGCTTCTTTCCTAAACCCGGTGGAGTAATGGCCATTGCCATACCAGAGATGGGACTCCCTAAAGCAATGCCTTCAGAAAGAGAGAAACTGATAGTGGAGTCGGATGAAGATGAGCTCTAATGAATAATGGAGGATTTTCTTTTATCACTAATGGTTGTCCTTATGAAAGCATGATCATCTAAAGTTGTATAATTATTATAATATGTTGCATGATTCTACTCTTGAAAAGAATAACTTATAGCATTTCTTACAATGTGTATTGTGTGTTGGTACCAATGATTTGAAGTTAATTTTTTATGTACACGTTTATGTAGTGACCATTCAAAATTATTATTATTATCACCTAAATCCCCTGCAATGAAACTTTAATAAATATTTTTCTTTTTGTTGATAAGAATTGATGTGAATTGTAGCAATAATGATGTACAGTAAATATGCTGTCACTGTATGTTCATTATGGTATGTGGAATTCACTGTCAAACAGTTGATGAACATAAGTGTCTAGGGCACTATCAACTTCACCGATCACTTCTGTGAGCATTTCTTCCATCAGTTCATCACAGATACTACAAAATTAATAATAAAGAAAGTGCATCATTCTATGAAGTGGGTTTTCATCAGAAAAACATATTGGGGCCTTTATACCAGGTATAATTATATTAAAAATTTGGTTGCCTGATCAATTTACATGAATAAAAAATTATAGCGGCTTACATGTGTATGTACATGCACTTGTGTTTCACTGAAAATGGCTAGGAGAGAATTTTTCATTTTATTAAATTTTCTTTATCTTATGAGCTGATTCCAATCAAAATTGGATTTAAAGTTGCTCAAAAGTAGGAAAAAGACCCTGTACTATTTATTATACTACAGGGTCTTTGAGAGAATCCTCCATTTTTATTAACATTATATACCTGTCCTTGTATTGCCCTTACCTGTCCACCATACTCCATGGATTAAAATCTCCTTCAGTATCTATCCCTGTAGTCTTCAGGTAATTCTTGTATAACTCCTGATATCTCAGTATACTATCGACAGTCTCAGCTGATAAAGGAGCTAAGGTCTTACTAGAGTCAAAACCTGACGATGATAAAGGAGGAGGAGAAGGAGAGGTTTCTCGAGAAGAGGTAAGGGGATCATCATAAGATACAGACTGCCATCTTCTTTGTATTTCAGTCTTTTCTTTCTAAGAGATCAACAAATCAATTTATTTTCTTAACTTAAGAGTAGGTTTTTTAGACAAAAAAGCTTTTCAGAACATGCACGTTTCTCACTTCAATTTCGTCAAGTCTCTCCATCATTTTTCTCACGGCAGTTCTATCCAAAAACCCTTTGCCTTCATCTCCACTCACTTGTACTGTACTCTCATCTTTGCTAAAGCACGTAGACTATAAATAATAATAATAAATTTAAAAAAATACATGTAAATGTACAATTATTTAAATTGTTTACTTTTTCATTTATTTCTGGTGTCATTTGTGTCCCTCTGTCTTCTCTCTTCTCAGTCAATGGCGGAGGAGGTTTTTGCTCCTTCATCTCCTTCACTCTCTCTTCCAGCTCCGATAACTTGCCCAAGGTCTCTTTTTGGGTCGAGTCAAGTTGACGAACGCTCTCCGTTAGTTTAGCATTGTACCACATGTGTCTGAGAAAAATAACTTGGAATTATTTTACAATAATAAAATTCTAATAATAACTCTAAAAGTACATGTACCTAGTTATAAATAATGCATGCTTGAGGGTAATAAAGTACCGGTACTAATAGTTCTCTACCTTGTTACTTCTTTCTCGAAATGGCTACGACTAACATTCTCCACATTCTCAGTTCTATCACTAGCAGGAGGAGGAGGAGGAGGAGGAGCAGAGAGTGACAATGGCTCATCACGTCTTTCTTTTAAAGCAACTTTATTTTCTCTCTTCTTTGTAAAAGATGGACTAACTCCATTTGTACGATTAAACGTTTTCTTTTCTTCTACTTTCGACTTCGGGCCATGGCCATGGCCACCTTGTGTATAATTTCTTTTCAAAATAACACTCTTTGGTTTAAAGCCAAGTCTTTGCTTCATATTCCTTTTCTTTCCTGAAGGTTTTGCGACTGTCGAAAGATCATGCGATTTAAGTGAAGCGATCTTTCTCTCCTCGGCGACAGAAGCAGACTTAACTACAGCGAAATGATCGACAAGTGATTCCCTTAGGCCCTTTATACCCTCCAGTAGCTCAGTGTCTTCAAAACCATCGTCAGACTGAGACGAGATCCTTGCAAGGAGTTCTAGTAGCGATATAAGTTGATGAGTTACTTTAGGGTCTGTTCCATTAGAGGCTGTATTAGTGAGAGAGTGAAGGGTTCTTAGAGCTGTCCTGTGAGCACCTGCTAATTGTTGGACAGCATGAGACTATTGGGGGAGGAACAAGAGAGGAGGAAATGAAATAGTAATAGTAGAAGATTTTTGACCTGCAATTTTAAAATTCGTAAAAAATCCAATTTTGATCGGAATCAGTTCAAACTTTCTACACAACATAAGTACATGTATATGTATCAGAAAAAGTTATAAAAATGGAGAATTCTCTCCTTTTCATTTTTGGTGAAATTTGGCTCGAGACCATGTACTACAGTACAGGGACTTTGACCTGATTTTGGAACAACTTTAAAAATTCATAAAAAATCCAATTTTGATTGGAATCAGTTCAAACTTTCTAAACAACATAAAAACATGTATATGTATCAGAAAAAAATATAAAAAAGAAGAATTCTCTCCTAGCAATTTTTTGAAAAAATACCTGTACTGCATACTGTACAGGATCTTTGAGCGAAGTCATACTCACCTTTTTAACAAAATCAGCCCCTTCTTTCACCTTGCTCATTGCCCTCTCAGCTTCTTTAATCTATAAATATAAAATATAAACAAAAACCAACAACAACAACAACAACAACAATAATGATACACTATACATGTATATTGACCTTCTGTTTCAATTGATAAAGTAGTCTAATATTCCTAATATGCTGCTCCTCTGTCCGACGTTCTATAATCTTTCTCTCCTTGTTCATCTCTCCAACCCACTCTAGTCTACCGCTGCCACCAATGGAATCTGATTTCAATACAACTACCAGAAAAAGAAGTTAATTTTAGAAAATTATTTATTTATTTACCTGTCTCGTGGGCTGGGCGTGGCAACGAGAGACGATAGCAGTGTAACTGCTGAGTCAGCTCGTCTCTTAACTGCTTGGCTTCTTCACACGGGCCTCCTTCCGTCATTGCTATGGTAACATGTTTGACTCCTCCCCTTTTAAATTTTGATTTCTGATGATTGGCGAGATTAGATTTGGCGAGATTGGATTTAGTAGCATCCTGTGTGGGTGGACATTTCGGAGGTGGTACAGGTGCTGAACGTACATTATTAAAAACTATTGGTTCTTTTGAGAGTAGTGTTGCATTCTTCATTAATAGTGCTGTTTGTAATTCTCTTCTAGCTAAACGGGAGGCCAACTCCATTCTTGCTTGAAGAGACAGCGATAAAGGAGGAGGAGCAACAGGAGCAGGAGGAGATAGTTTATGGAGGATCACTGGAGCTGGTCTCAGTTTGAACCGCGTGGACATGTTGGCTGGATCAGGGGGAACGCTCAAATTGAATCTCAACTGTTCCTCCAACGCCGCCATTTTGTTTTCTAATAAACGCCCATTTTGGTGGGTGTGTGTGCTCGTTTCTATAGCAACCTATCCACAAGTGCTCTGCAGCAGTCAGTTATGGCTGCTCGGGCGTCACTTGAAGGCTCTTGGACGTACAGGGGACCCTCATGGAGGCGCTCTGGGCTAACGGGAGGAGGTGGGGCTGGTGTGAGAGGCTTTGGCAGGGAGCTAAGCTCTCTTCCTCACGATTCACTGACAAACAATGGGCTAGTAACTTCTGGTGCAGCAAATATCAGCTCCAAAGGTGGAAAGCAAACAGAAAAAGTGAAGAATTTAGAAAGAACTGTAGACTTCTTAAAGTAAGTAAATAAACTTTTATGCCTTTTGGGTCTTGCTATGTATGACACTGATCATTGGCAACAGAACAGTGTTATTTTTTTCTTTTTTAGGGTACAGCATAAAGACACTTTGCAACAACTACACACTGAATTGGAAAGATTAAAAGTTGAGAATAAAGGTTTGCTATGAATATTCACTGTGACTTTATGCTTACTGTCTCCTTTGCAGAACTAAACTTCCGGCTTGTCATGTGTCGATGTGGCCTATCATGTAAGTATAAAGTATAATTATTGCAATGTAATTCACTTTATTGCAGCCCACTCTAAGAGAAGCTTATTGACAAGAGAAAAAGAACGATCAAGGCCACAATCCCAGCGAAAAGAATTTGAGATGATGAAAGAGCTACAGAGAAGCCTTAAGAATGAGAGGATGAGAAATGACAGGTTAATGAAGATGATTGAACAAAAAGTGCAACACAGGTAACTCACAATATGTACCAATGCAACATAATACTTATAATTATCATCATTTTTATAGTTTTGAACCCTCTGACATTGACTGTCCAATGAGTGTCGATTATAAAGAGCAGGAAGACTTTCCCTTATCAATGAGTGAGTGCAAAAGACTTATAAAAGATCTAAGAGCTATCAATCAGCAACAGAGTCATGAAGTACATCTGTATAATACCATATTAATTACCTACCATTTCAATTTAATAATTATGCAGCTCTTCCAGCTAAAGGCTGATCTTGAAGACCTTTTGTACTCAGAGAAGTGGACACCAGATGCCTATCTCATTGCCAGAGCTTATATTCCTCCGACCGGAGCAGAAGACAAAGAAGATGCCGACGACACAATCAAGTATGTACCATACTGAAATAATTAACCCTTCATTATTAGCTATAGTACGAAATTGCCCCAAATAGTGAGAAGAAATGATACAGTGTAAGTATAATAAATAAAGAATTAAGTAATTATCTAATTCGATAATAATAATTTTTAGGAAGGAAAAGGCTTATCGCAGATTGCATGAAAGTGTACATCTACCAGCTTTGAAACCACGTCTCTCAACCTTATTCTCTGAAAGACATAAACGCTCAGTGTCATTGCAAAGGAACAAAGTGACTGGATGCTTATGATTTTAATAATATTAATAATGTGTATAATTAAAATTATTTCATTAAACTTTAATAAAATTAGTTATTATTTTTGAAACTAATACTAGACAAAATTGCAATGTTTCTCTCTGCTCAATTCCACACAAAAATGCTCAATAGTCACTTATGGGCCAGATATGGCGAATTCTATTGGTCGGCGATGTTGCTATGCGCCGAATGCATACGAGCAATCCGATTGGTCTGATTACGGTCGGTTACCATGGCATAAAAAATAATTCGAAAGGAGCGTCGCTTGATTTGAAGGCTGCAAAAAATGTCTCCCCAACCATCTCTCTTTTCTCTTTTCATTGTCTTGGTGTCTTTGGTCGTTCTGTGTAAATCACAAGGTATTTTTTATTGTTGAAAGCATAATAATAATTATTACATTTCATTAATTGCAGCCGCCACAATGGGAACTGTATCATATGCTGCAGCTTCTGGTGGTGCCATTACTGTAAGTTGGTCAGGAGCAAATCTTGGTTCTGGATCTGGCCAAATTATTTACAGTCAGTGCTTAACTGGTGGAGTTACAACTTTGATGAATGTAAATCCATGTCCTGGAACTACGTCTTCTTGCTTCAGCAGTGGTGCAGGTTCTAAAACAATTGATGGTCTTATTTCTGGAACTGTGTACACTTGCAGAGCTCACATAGTTTCAGGAGGAAGCTCTGTAGCAAATCATGGTGGAGGAACAGTTACAACTACATCAGGTAAAAACAAGGAAAATAGCTCAAGTCTATTATTATGATTATTGTTAATGATTAATAGGAATCCCTCCACAGCCAACAGGTTCTAAAGGAACTATAATAGCTGGGGGCATCACAATAACTGTAGCTTGTTCATCAGCTGGAACAGAGTCTGGAAATACACAATTCAACTTTACAGCCACCTTCACACCATCCAGTGGAACAGCTGAAATTGTAGTAAATCAAATGGCCAGTTATACAAGTGGAGCATCCACTAGCTGGTCCATTACTGGAATTACTCCTGGAACATATACTCTAACCGTCACAGCAACCAACAATTTTGGAACATCTTCAGCTTTATCACTTGGTTCAGTGACTATTCCTGCCCGTAAGTTATATTTCTTATTGCCAGATAACTTATATCTTATGCATGCATACCAGTGAGTTGTAATCATAGTTATTACAAATCAATGATTCCTTTTTAATGAGTAATGGTAATTAAGAATTAAATTAAAAAATATCTTAAAGTAATTGGGGTGAGCGTGCCTCTAAAGGCCTTTCTAGCTACACTTGCAATGTGGTTTGAACTGGTTTAGAAATGATGCACATTCCAATGCACATCAAGTGATTACACACTATCTTCAGTTCAGGATGATCTTGTATATTTTGATAGTATTTTCCATCCAGCTGCCATTGGTTATTATCTATTGAATACGATTTCAAACCACATATATTGGAGGTGGTTTGAGATATAATAATAATAATAATAATAATAATAATAATAATAATAATAATAATAATAATTCTCCCTCTCCTCCTTTCTATATATTTCCTCTCTTTTTGTTGCCCTTTTCTCTCATAATAATAATAATAATAATAATAATAATAATAAATAATAATAATAATAATAATAATAATAATAATAATAATAATAATAATAATAATAATAATAATAATAATAATAATAATAATAATATATATAATAATAATAATAATAATAATAATAATAATAATAATAATAATAATAATAATAATAATAATAATAATAATAATAATAATAATAGTAATAATAATAATAATAGTAATAATAATAATAATAATAATAATAATAATAATAATAATAATAATGGGAATCAGTTTCAAACCGGTTCAGTGCCTGCGATACGCATTCCGTATGCCGTCTAATTATAAAATTGGCTGATATAAAAAGAAATATTGAAATAAAACAGGGGGTGTGGTCGAAGTAATCAAGATGGCGGCGTTTCAACGGATAAAATTTTGAGTTTTCTATTAGCTAGAGAAGACAGGAGCTATCTCAAGGATCTCTAAAGGCTATTTCACCAGCTCTTTAAAATCTGGAAACTTAATGAAACTTTATAAAATTAATTTCGGTGAGCTACAGTGCTTGTGCAAGTTTTTTTTGTTGAAGAAAGCACTATTTCTTCTCTCTTTATTGGTTGATGATTGGTTATTTGATATAGGCATAGATATTAGAGTATAAAGGGATTGGAAACTGCGTGGGTGGCCTGTATAAACCAATGGATCGGGGGTGAAGTTACCTTAAAGTCATTTATTTTTAAGTACCTTAAGGAGACAATTTTTGCGGGTATTTAATTTAGCGAATTTTAGCGATTTTTAAAAAATCGCTAACTTAAGTCCGCGCTAATTTAAATTTCTTCATTGAAAGTGGGTGTGGTCACATTGAATAAAATGGCGGCCGTCAGCAAGTCTGAGCTTACTTGCAGCAAAGGGTCAGCAAGATAATACTAAACTGCTGTCCAAAGACTTCTCTAGCAGTTAGCCTAGGTTAACAAAGCAGATGACAGTCTTCTTCGTTCAGTGACTGCTTCTAACTGTAAGCAAGATAACTTTACATGTTAATGGCTGCAGAGTCAGTGATGAAGCAATTTAAGCAAGATTAATGCAACAAGATCTACTGTATTAGTGTATTTAGACTTGTGCAATTGCTTTGCTTTGCTCATACATGTAGATCACAGCACATAATCTATAGCTTGCTTAGACTCGCCCCTTTAATTCTTCTAGAAGTTATTAATACCAAATGATCAAAAACGCTAAATTAAGTACCAGTCAAATCTCAATTTCATGAAAATCGCTAAAATAAGTACACGCTAATAATTGTCTCCTTAAGGTATTTGCAATTTGTTAATGGTATTAATTTAAAGTGTACTAATTTTTTGCAATTTTGCTCATTTTTTCAATTAATAACTATTAATAAACATAAATTATTAATAAATGCAAGTAATAATTTACAATCAAGTGCTTTGAGTTGCATGTAACTAGAGTATTCTCAGACTTGTAGCTCATAGATCTTCTCCATAATTTTGTGCTGTAAAAGTGACAAAGTTTCTGTACCTTTTTCCTCCGAAACAGTAGACAATTTTAAGCTAGGAAAAGAACACATGGAATGGGTAACATATAGCTTTAGTGAACTGGCTAGTAATGGTATCGACATATTCTCTTCGAATCAAAGATTTGGTTCTTTTCCTTTGACTTTTACATTGTAATTATTGAATGCCTAAAATTAGAATCAATACGGTGATAACTTCTGCCCACGCAGTTTCGTACTTTACTACTAGGTGCTGGTGCACCGGTGGCCGTGGTAGTAGTCTTGCCCCGCCCCTTTGCTCCTTGTAGTTGTGGACGTGGAGTTAGCGAAGGGACGGGGTGAGACTAAGGTGATATTTCATGTATTTGCTCTGTTCAAACCCCGACTGTGAGGTTGGGGTCTGAATATGCATGCAGGTAATGGTCTTAAAACAAGAAAGATTAACGTTCTTTTCTCTCTCAAGAGCTAAATTAGAATCATTTTATTTTATTTTATTTTACAATCGATAGCTCATGTTCGCCCCCTCAATGTTTACATTCACCTAGCTATTACAAATCAATGATTCCTTTTTCATGAGTAATGGTAATTAAGAATTAAATAAAAATTTTAAAGTAATTTGATTATAAGATGAGTGATTGTAATGATAACATAATAATTGGTTATGTAGTAATTAATTGGCATTAATAATTATTATTACATTTCATTAATTGTAGCTGCCACAATGGGAACTGTAAATTATGCTGCAGCTTCTGGTGGTGGCATTACTGTAAGTTGGTCAGGAGCAAATCTTGGTCCTGGATCTGGCCAAGTTATTTACAGTCAGTGCTTAACTGGTGGAGTTACAACTTTGATGAACGTAAATTCATGTCCTGGAACTACGTCCTCTTGCTTCAGCAGTGGTGCAGGTTCTAAAACAATTAGTGGCCTTATTTCTGGAACTGTGTACACTTGCAGAGCTCACATAGTTTCAGGAGGAAGCTCTGTAGCAAATGATGGTGGAGGAACAGTTACAACTACATCAGGTAAAAACAAGGAAAATAGCTCAAGTCTATTATTATGATTATTGTTAATGATTAATAGGAATCCCTCCACAGCCAACAGGTTCTACTGGAAGTACAGTAACTGGAGGTATCACAGTAACTGTAGCTTGTTCATCAGCTGGAACAGAGTCTGGAAATACACAATTCAACTTTACAGCCATCTTCACACCATCCAGTGGATCAGCGGAAACGGCAACAAATCAAATGGCCAGTTACACAAGTGGAGCATCCATTGACTGGGACATTACTGGAATCACTCCTGGTACATATACTTTAACCATCACAGCAACCAACAATTTTGGAACATCTTCAGCTTTATCACTTGGTTCAGTGACTATTCCTGCCCGTAAGTTATATTTCTTATTGCCAGATAAGCTATGTCTCATTTATGAGTGATTTTAATGATAACCATAATAATTGGTCAATTTTAGTAATTGATTGGCTGTATTGCAATAGCTCATATAATTACAGCAACACTGAATTTCATACCCAATTCTCAATTTTGTATAGAAAACCTTGGCACAGTTACAGCAAGCCACAGTGGTGGTAATATTGTTGTTAGATGGACTGGAGCTTCAGTTCATAGCAGTGCAACTTCCCCTACCTTTTACAGTGAGTGTACAACTGAGGAAGACGATGATTTAGAATACACAAACCCATGCCCTGCAACAACTGGTTCCTGCCTAACTAGTGGAGCTGGGTCGTACACAATTGGCCCTGTTTATACTGATACCACTTATTATTGCAGAGCTGCTCTTAATTCCTCCAATGGTGCTAACCATGATGTAAGCAATGATGTAGAAGTTAACACAACAACAGGTTTGTCCTTAATCAGTGATTACAATTTTCATAATTCTGATTTGCAAAGGAATTCCAATGGCTCCTACTGGTTCAGCAAATGCTGATTCTGGTGAAGTCACGCTGACTCTATCTTGCAGTGCTGCTGGTACTACCAGTGGAAACACATCACTTACATTCAGAGCCACCTTTACTCCATCTTCTGGAACAGCAATAACAGAAAGCAATGCCATAGCTAGCTACACTTCAGGCAACAGTGTTACATGGACAATTGCTATTGCCGATGGGACTTACGATGTATCTGTGAATGCTATTAACGAATTTGGAACATCATTAGCCACATCCCTAGGGTCTGTGACTGTAACTGGGTCTTCTATAGGTTAGTAAATAAATACTTTTTGAATTGACAGCTACACATGTACTTGTAGCTTCTACTGCTACTGGAACTGCTTCTACTGCTACTGGAACTACTTCTACTGCTTCTGATGCTACTGCTACTGGAACTGTAGCTCCTACTGCTACTGGAACTGCTGCTACTGGAACTGATGCTACTGCTACCGGAACTGTAGCTCCTACTGCTACTGGAACTGCTGCTACTGGAACTGATGCTACTGCTACTGGAACTGATGCTACTGCTACTGGAACTGTAGCTCCTACTGCTACTGGTACTGCTGCTACTGGTACTGCTGCTACTGGTACTGCTGCTACTGGTACTGCTGCTACTGGTACTGCTGCTACTGCTACTGGAACTGCCCTACCAACTGCCCTACCAACTGTCCTCCCAAGTGTTCTCCCAACTGGATCTGCAGTTTCTGCTGCTGATACAAGCACAATGAGCTCAATGGTATGAAATCTATTCATAGTTATTTTTCCTTATCTTTATTTTTTTATTTAGGCACAACTACTATTGCTGTTGGTAGCATTACTTGAAGTGATTCTTCCACTGCTGGCAGTGGTTGTATGACAAGCTTTGCAAAGAAAACAATAATAATTTAAAATTAGTATATTAGATTAGAACAGATTGTAGTGTATTGTTGGTGATAATTTAGCATTGATCAACTTCTCTAGAAATTTAGCATTAATCAACTTCTTTAATCACAAAAATTGACACAATAATAAACACAAGCGATACTATTGTACAAAAATTATTCTCAAATGCTGCAACTGAGTTTTGAATAGCTACACAACGAGAAAATTAATTTAAACGAGTAACAATACATTTTTATTCCGTAAACTTGGGATTTCCATTATTCCAGTCGAGTGTCCTGCATGTTGTCTTTGTGAACCCATTTATAGCATACACACCCGCCATAGTTGCTTCATCAGTTTTATACCGTATCTTTTGCTTCACAAGTTGAATAAGCTTCAATCCCACAGGATCAACATCTTCAGCTGTAGTGTAGACACAAATGACCTTTATATCAGGATTCGTAGCTGTAGGATTCTCCAACATTGTTGCTACTTTAGCACCATTACATCCAGGACCCAGTTCCCCAGAAGCAACTGCCTTGCGAACTGTTGCCCAAGTTTTATCAATTACTGATTTGTGCTTAAAGACCAGCCACTTGCCCAAAGTCTCGCCTTTTTCCTCTGGAGCCTCCTGCCAAATCCAATAGTCATCAAATACTTGTGTTGGCATTAAAGCCTCTGGATCCTGAGCCCGAGCCTGTGCCTCTTCTTCTCTAGAGGCAGATATATTAGAGTACACATTGTGGAGTCTATCGCTTAAGGAAGCCATTTTGAGTACAAACCACGCCCATCAAAAGGGGCGTGTTTGCATGTATTTGACTCCTCCTTCCTAAAAAGTTGAAGTAGAATAATGGGTAAAAAACAGCACCAGAAGGACAAGCTGTAAGTTTTTTGCCTTTAGAAAGTATAACCAGTTCTTTTTTGATAGTTACTTGACCTGCACAGAATGGTCAACTATTTATGGAGGCAAGAAAGCAGGTATGATTATAAACCTAATAATTGATTGATGCTCTTTTCATAAACTCTCACTTTTAGCTGCTGCTGCTAGAGGAGGAAAGTCTGAATTCAAACGTCTCCCTTTTAGCTGCTGCAGGTGCTAATATCTTGATAATAATTATTATTATTATAATAATTATTATTAACTCTTTTTTGTCATTAATTATTACTAACTTCTTCTTATCCAGTTTGTCGTTACAACCTTTTGAACATCCTCTGTGTACTCCTGAAGGCGTGGTATTTGATCTAATGTTAGTTTAATTAATAAATTGATAATTTAATTAGAGCACATTTCTATTTTTCATCATACTTATTTTTAGGAACATCGTTCCCTATTTGAAGAAATACGGACATAGCCCAGTTACTGGGAAGGTAAAAGGCGGAAATATACTTGTATACATGTGCTTTCTAAAATTGTTTTAGCCAATGGATGCAAAATCTCTAACGAAATTGAAATTCCACAAAAATAATGAAGGTGTGAATGTACTTGTTTGTTTGTTTGTTTGTTTGTTTGTTGTCATTGTTGTTGTTGTTGTTTTTAGGAGATTATCATTGTCCCATTACTTTGAAAGTTTTCAACGAGAATACTCACATTGTGGCGATAAAGACGAGCGGTAATGTCTACTCATATGATGTAAGAGAAGAGAGGGAGGGAGAGAGGGGGGAGAGAGAGAGGGGGGAAGGAGAGAGAGGGGGGAAAGGAGAGAGAGGGGGAGGGAGAAAAAGAACAAGAAATAGCATGACTATTATATTTATTTGTACTTTCTTAGGCTATTGAAAGGTTAAATATTAGCACCAAACATTTTAGGGACTTGATAGACGACACTCCCTTCAAGAGGTCAGACATATTGACCATACAGGTACTGGACTGGGTTTTGTCTTTTTGTGTGAGACTGATGATTTTTAGGACCCGAAAGCACTGGATAAGTTTGACATTTCAAACTTTTATCATGTGCAGAATAACCTGTTAGTTGATGAAGAAGGTAATGAAGAGTAGCCATTTAGAAATACCATCCATCAAATATCATCATTATCATTATTGTGATAGAGATTGAAAGAGCTAAGAAAGATCCTACTTATTGCTTGCGTGTCATAAACCCAGAGGCAAAAGCTGCCTTGGAAGGATTATACCAAGAGTATAAAGCCCCGGTTAGTTAGCAGGTGCTGGCCATTGTGACATTCCTGCTCTTTTTTCTACTAGGAAAAGAAAGAGAAGACAAAAGAGAAGCTGACAGCAAGAAATGCAGTAAGTTAGCAGTACTATATGCAACCGTGTAATATCAAGAGTTCTTTTATGTATTGAGTTCTTGATAATAATCATTGTTTGATTTTTAGGCTCACTATTCCACAGGAGCAGTAGCTCAGTCCTTTACCAGTACTGTTGCTGAAGTAGCTACGTATAATGAAGCTGGTAAGATGTGATGATAACTGGTCCATTCATTGACTAGTCATGATTGTTGTGTAGATATTTTGTCGCAAGATGTGGTACGTTACAGTAGAGTTAAGAAGAAAGGTGGGGATTGATTTATTTTTTAAAGTACTCTTTCACTCACTCTCTCTCCCCTCTCTCTCTCACTCTCTTTCTCCTTTCTTTAATCTGATCTTGTCTCTCTCCAGGTTATGTCAGGCTTCATACAAACATGGGTGATCTTAATTTAGAATTACACTGTGACCTGGTGAGTATGTACATGTACATGTACAATATCTTATTACATCATGATTAATAGGTTCCTAAAACTTGTGAAAATTTTATTCTCTTATGCAAAAAAGGCTATTATGATGACACTAGTAAGCATGATTTTTATAGTTAGAAAAAAATTTTTAATTTTTTAATTTCTAGTATTTCATCGCTCCATCAGACATTTCATGGTAAAGTTACTTTATCATTCTATTTTTAAACATCATTTTTTGCTTTTTCCTTAGATTCAAGGTGGGGATCCAACCGGTACAGGCAGAGGTGGCGAATCTGCTTGGGGTAAGCCGTTTGATGACGAGTTCAAGCCGCAACTCACTCACTCTGAGAGAGGAATACTCAGTATGGCCAACAGTGGGCCAAATACTAATGGATCACAATTGTAATGAAGCTAGGAGCCTTGTTTATTTTCCTGTATTTTTTTTCTTTATTTTCTTTCTTTTTTTTTTTCCTCTTCTTTTTCTTGCCATTCTTGTTCCCTTACTCCAGTTTTATAACATTCAAGTCTTGCCATCATTTGGACAGGAAGCACTCGGTATTTGGTAAACTTGTCGGTGGCATGGACGTGCTGTTAAAACTAGAGCGAGTTAGGACTGACAAAGATAGACCAATGGTAGGCCCATTGCTAGATTTATATCCTCTCTCACACTCACTACATTATCTCTTTCTTTTTTAGGAGGAAATTAAAGTTACTAGTGCTTCTGTTTTTGTTGATCCTTTTGAAGAAGTTGACTTGCAGGTAAACTAAAGTGACAGCAATAAGTGATGCTACATGCTTTGCATGTATTCACTTTAAATTATGAATAAAAGCCCAACATCCACTATGGCAACTTTGTTGAAAGCATCAATGTAACTTTTTGGTTACTTTGATGTGTGTCAACTTTGTTGCCTGAAATAGAACATTTTTCTATAAAATTGCAGTTGATTTCAACAAAGTTGCCTAATGGAGAAAGAAAACACTGTAACAGTGCATGTAGCTTTATAGTCATTTTATCCATAGCTAAAGGAAGAAGATGAGAAGGAGAAAGTTGAGGCTCTGGAATCAAAGAAAAAGAAGAAAAAAGTATTAAATAACAATCCTAATAAATAATATTATAATGATATCTGATGAAGGATGATTCAACACAACCTACTGTGTATAGAAAAGGAATAGGGAAGTATATCAGTCCAAAGACAATCAAAGGAACACAGGCAGCACCTGATCCACCATCTTCTTCATTAGCTGGGTAAGATTGATTGAAAATTTAAATAAATTATAAATGTAATGTACAATAAAAATAATGTTAATGAAAATGTAATGTACAAGCAAGCATACTGAGTTACTAACTTTGCTGCATTGATGATTGAACATGTACATGTTTTGCTATAAAACTAGCATGTGTATTTTGTTTGATTATTTGCAGGTCAAAGAGAACCAGTTCTTCAACTTTGAGTTCCTCTTCTGTCAGCGAAGCTTCATCAAGTAAAAGGACTCCATCGTCATCATTTCCATCTACAAAAACTAAATCCAAAGGTTTTGGTGATTTCAGCTCATGGTAAAAAAAATGTGACAGATTACAATTGTTTTTTTTAATTTTGAAATCAAAAACTGTAAATGTGAGAACATAAGTATGCAGTAATTTAAATAAACAATGTTACTATCTACTATTGAATTGGCTTGGTTAAAATGACAGTCAATCTTGGTAATATCCTAACCAGCTCCTGTCCTTTGTATTTCTCCTTAATTCTTTTTATAGTTGGAGAATTGGGATCAAATTTTCCTTGAAAGCTACTGTAAAAGTAATCAACAAACGCATTAATGTTTGGAAAGTGCATCTGAGCTTCAAATACGTCCATGAATGTCACCTCAAATCCCGTCAAACTTGCTAGTTCTTTATATTTTTCTGGTGTCAAGGTGTTATAAGCCAAATTGATAACTTCTTGTAGCACCTTTGGAGGGAACATCTCAAATAGAATTGGATGGTGTTTTGGCTCGTTGGAAAATGTTGTAAATCCAAACGTACCACCTGGTCTAAGGCTACAATAAACTTTTTTGAATATGCTCTCTTTGTCCTTTATCCAATGTATAACATCAGTGCAGATTACGCTATGGTATTGCTGATCAGTAGGAAAGTCTGCATCACTAGCAACCAGATATTCTATGTTAATAGAACTGTTTACTTCCTTTGCTAGCTCTATTCGTTCATTGTTTGGATCAACAGCAATTACTTTCCCTTCTTCACCTACAATCTTTGATAATACTACCGCCAGGTGACCAGTGCCACAGCCTAGATCTAGGACATGGTCTCCTTCTTTTACTGATATCTCTTCTATAAGTTTTAGCCCGTCTCTTTTCTGCATAGAAGAATGTCGATGGTAGTACAGAGCCGTCATCATAATATTAATTATCTAGCGGTCAGTGGGCGTGGTCTTTGGTTTATTAAGATTAAAATGGAGGACGTTTGGCTACAAGGTCTTATAAAGCGCTCAGAATCAAGCTCTCTGTCGCCTCAACGCGTACTGCTCTCTTGTTCTGTAGAGGCGACACCTTTAGGAAGTTATTCATTCTCTTGTATTGCTATATGCAAGTACAACACGTTACAAACTCAAAGGCTTTCGGACGGACCCTTTGGTGCTCCTAATTACGATACTGTTCACTTCCCTAACGTTATACAAGTCTCTTGCTCGGTGGATAGAGGCTCCTCTAGGGGTAACAGAGAGGAACTGCCTTTCATTCTCGAAGTCTCTCAGTCCTTTCTTAACAATTTCTGTTTCTACCATGGTGAGAGGGTGTGGTTTCGCTCATCTAACCCCGCCCCCTTAGAAAAGGCCTACCTCTCCGTCACCCAAGATGATAGAATCACAGACGATCTCATCAAACAAAGCATTGCTCAACTCTATTCTCTCTCGAAAAACGAAACCGTCATTTTAAATCAGACCTTTCAATACGCCCACCAACCATACCCTGAACAAGAGTTTCTAATTAATGAGCACCCCGACACCAGTGGTAGCAGTTCTAACGACCTCATTCCTAATACTCAATCTGGTAGTGAAATACCTCTAACTGAGTCTGAAACTGATGTCCCTGCAGACTGTGTGACCACTACTACCCCACCAGTTGTTTTCAACGTGGTAGCAACCACGCCCACTCAACAGGGACGTGTATCAGAAAAAACTGACTTGATTGTGATAGCGAATGAGCTCTCGAGAAAAGTTGGCTTCTCTCGTACGGGCACTCTAGAGCCTAGGGGCGTCTCCCCTGGGAACGAGTCCGACGATGTTGATGAAGATGATGATATTTTTGATGAAAGGGTTGCGTCGCCATATCAGTTTGGGTCTCTCACTCCAATCAAACATCGTTCAGCTTCGTTCTCGTCTGCGTCTGATTTTCGATATGATGACGGGCTTCACGAGGTGCTAGAAGATGTAGACGTACCACCTGCATCCCTCCCTCAGTCTCTGAAATTAGAAGTACCTCGTTTCTTAATCGAAGTCAGACCCGTCCTTAATTTCAAATTACAATATCATTTCATCCTTTTACCGAAATCCCTTTCTCTTCAATTCAACATTTTTAATCTACACAACGTACTGGTCACATCTCTCAAGCCTGACTCCGCCCAAAAAGCTCCGCCCACATATGGCAACCTTGTGATACCTCTTAAAAATAGCCTAAGAGGAGGAGAGGGAGATGAGGAAGGAGAAGAGGGTGTGACCGAAGACAGGAAGCATATCACAATTGTCCGTTTGTACGACAATGAAATTGAGTTGCAGGAGTTTTGTCCTTTGATGAAGATCGGGCAGAAGTTTACTGAGCAAGATTTGAAGTCGGCTTATATTCACCCAGAACTCTTCTTTTATCTGTTTCCGGAGACACTCCCAATTGCTCCGAAACGCTATTATGTTGAAATTGAGGTAAAGAAATATTAATTGCCTCTTTATCTGTGCTACTATATTTTTCAGATTTTTATTTTAACAGATGTGTACTAAAATTTTTTTATAACTTTTAGGATATAATGACAACGCCCTCATCCGCCTTAAGTCAATCAAAATTACACCCACTTTCAGGTACTTTTTTTCATAAAATACATGTACACATGTATTTTATTATTTTAATAGGATCAGGTAGCAAGAGACATGTGAATTTGATAATGGTTGGACTAGTTGTGAAGCATGATGTGCCAATACCAGCTGAAGGGAAACTAAATATACAGCAATACCTGAGGAAGAACACTGAAAAGTGAGAGAGAGAGAGGGGGGGGGAAGAGAGAGGGGAGAGAGAGAGATCAGGATAAAGGAAGGTAGAGAGAGAAAAAAGAAGCAGAATGATCATGGTAGTTGCTCAATTTTATATTTACAGATTAAAAGTTAGCAAAGGTGATGTCTTCAGTCTCAGAACTAGCAACGGTAATACACACTCCGATATATTACATGTACATGTACAACTACGTCACATGACTATCATGTGACTCATAGGTCCACTCTTACTGCGAGTCATCAGAACTGAGCCTGAAGAAATAGAAGAGGGTGGCCTAATAAAAGAAGATAATTTATTTTACGTGAGTACTTTTTATTTTTTCTGACCTTAGCTACGAGTGTTTTAATTTTAGAGTGGACCGTCGCATTCATATTTGCCGTATCTGGCCCCTCCTTCTTTGTTTGCCACGCCCACCACTTATTGGGAGGAAATCCACCCACCTGGCCTTGAGAAATATTGTCGGAGCCTTTTTGGACATTTTTTGACTAAATTACATCAATTTTCTAGGTAGGGAAAGAGTGAGAAAGTGAGAGAAATTATGTTGTATAGCTAGAAAATTTTGAGTATTAGAATTTTGAAAATTGATCTTAAAAGGTTTTGGTAGTTAAAAATTTTGCATGCTGCTATTGGGGCCCCATCAAATTTGAGACTAAATTTCACCATAATTTTACGCAACCAAATTTTATGGTACTTTTATTTTTATAGTGTGGGCGGGGCTAAAGAAGGCGTGGCCAGGAGCAGTAGTGGTGGAAATGGTCGTCTCTCTAAATGTTCTTTGACGCTAGTCTCCGGACCCCTTGGGGTGGGAAAACGGACTGTAATAAGAGCAGTCGCTAGGCAATGTCGATTACACGTGATGGAGGTGATTTAAAAAGATTAATAATAATAATTTTATTTTTATTAGATTAACTGTTACGATATTACCAGTGATGTGATTGGTCATACAGAGACAACACTTCGACTCGTTTTTGAAGAAGGTTTACAAGCTTTTACCTTTTTTTATCATTTAGTTTTTTAAATTAAAAGATTAATTTTATCATTTAATTTTTAAAATTATTCTTTCTCTTTCCCTCAGCTATTAGAAATGCTCCTTGTGTCTTGATATTGAGGGAACTGCAAGTTTTGACTTTGTCCGGTCAAAATGAAGGGACACGTGAAGATGAGCCAAGGCTTGTTTTAGCTTTTGAGAAGTACATTGCAACTGCTGAAGCAAACAACAGGTCAGTTGTAATCCTTGGATGACATTCCGATGCACTTAATGTATCAATGACCTAATGCAATGTGCTGGAAGCTTAGCCAATTTGATTAACTTCTGTGAGGTATAAACTTCCTTTTTAGATCATGCATGTAGCTTATTAACTTCAAAAATGGCTCCAAAATCACCCCAAATTTTTATTAGATTTTCTGATACATATTAATGTCCTTATGCTATGTAGCAAGTTTGAGCTAATTCTGACTTCAATTTTTAAAGTTATGGCTATTTTAAGAAAATGTCAAAATTCTGAAAAATACCCAAGGCTATGGTTTTTTCCAAAAAATGGCTCTGAAATCACCCCAAATTTTTATTACATTTTCTGATACATATTGATGTCCTTATGCTGTGTAGCAAGTTTGAGCTAATTCTGACTTCAATTTTTTAAGTTATGGCTATTTTAAGAAAATGGCAAAATTCTGAAAAATACCCAAGGCTATAGCCCATGGTTTTTTTCCAAAAAATGGCTCCGAAATCATCCAAAATTTTTATTACATTTTCTGATACATATTGATGTCCTTATGCTGTGTAGCAAGTTTGAGGTGATTACGACTTCAATTTTTCAAGTTACAGCTATTTTAAGAAAATGGCAAAATTTTGAAAAATACCCAAGGCTATATATAGCCCATGGGTTTTTCCAAAAAACGGCTCCGAAATCACCCCAAATTTTTATTACATTTTCTGATACATATTGATGTCCTTATGCTGTGTAGATAGTTTGAGCTGATTCCAACTTCAATTTTTCAAGTTACGGCCATTTTAAGAAAATGCCAAAATTCTGAAAAATACCCTGTACTATAGCCCATGGTTTTTTCCAAAAAATGGCTCCAAAATCACCCCAAATTTTTATTACATTTTCTGATACATATTGATGTCCTTATGCTGTGTAGCAAGTTTGAGGTGATTCCGACTTCAATTTTTCAAGTTACGGCCATTTTAAGAAAACGTCAAAATTCTGAAAAATACCCAAGGCTATAGCCCATGGTTTTTTCCAAAAAATGGCTCCGAAATCACCCCAAATTTTTATTACATTTTCTGATACATATTGATGTCCTTATGCTGTGTAACAAGTTTGAGCTGATTCCGATTTTAATTTTTCAAGTTACAGCCATTTTAAGAAAATGGCAAAATTCTAAAAAATACCCAAGGCTATAGTCCATGGTTTTTTCCAAAAAATGGCTCCGAAATCATCCAAAATTTTTATTACATTTTCTGATACATATTGATGTCCTTATACTGTGTAGCAAGTTTGAACTGATTCGGAGTTCAATTTTTCAAGTTATGGCCATTTTAAGAAAACGTCAAAAATCTAAAAAATACCCTGTACTATAGCCCATGGTTTTTTCCAAAAAATGGCTCCGAATTCACCCCAAATTTTTAGTTAATTTTTTATCTGATATTTACATTATAATTTAAGGAATCCTTTAATTATCTAGTCATTTTCCGGTAATATTAGTGGGAGTGGCTCCAGACTCTCGTCTTGTCTCCCCTCGGATACAGCAATGTTTCCTTCATGAGATGATAATGACTCCGCCTACTTTAGAAGAGAGGCGTGACCTACTTGAAGGCCTGGGACGTTACATACCCTTGAGCTCCGAGATTGATACTTTTAGTATAGCCCAGAGAACAGCTGGTTTTGTACTGGGAGACTTTCAAACTTTACTCTTAAAGGCGAGACAATTTGCACTAGAAGACCAATTGAGGTTTGTAAATCTAGTACATCTATAGCTTGCTATCTCTCTCTCTCTCTCTCTCTCTCTCTCTCTCTCTCTCTCTCTCTCTCTCTCTCTCTCTCTCTCTCTCTCTCTCTCTCTCCTATTCTTTCTCTTTCCCTCTCTTTATCCTTTTCTCCTTCTCTCTCTCTTCTCCCCCTTTCCTATCTCTTTTCTTCTCTCTCCCTCTTTTTCTCCCCCCCCCTTTCTTTTGTAGAGATCTCAATCTACAGACATTTGATACTCCAAAGACTTGGCACATGCTACAAGACTTATCAATCAGTGGCCTACTAGTGACAGAGAAACATTTATTCCAGTCTCTAGACAAGCTCCACTCACTCCACTCACTCTCCATTGGATCAGTAAAGGTAACCCTCTCCTGTACTCCGTTGCTAGGTGTGTCCCCCTCCTTAGATACCTAATGTTAAGTGGAAAGACGTGGGTGGTTTGGAAACTGCAAAGAAAGAGATACTGGAGACTATTCAGTTACCTTTGTTACACCCTGAGCTGTTTGCTAGTGGACTCAGAAGATCTGGTAATAATTATTGTTATTATTAATTGGATGTGCAATAAATTTTATTATTGTAAACTAATAATTATTAATCAATAGTTAATTTAATTAATTACGTGAAAATTAAAAAAATTGAAATATATTTTTGCAGGTATTTTATTGTATGGTCCTCCTGGGACTGGGAAGACTCTCCTTGCTAAAGCTGTTGCAACAGAATGTTCACTCAATTTCATTAGGTAATTGTCCTTTTAGACATGGAGCAAAATAATCATTATCATATGCATGTGCGTGTACATGTAATTTTGGATGGTGAATGTGGTTAAATTCTTGCATAGTAAAGCGACATTTTGTACTTTAAAATTTAGCTAAGACCCTGTACTATGTATAGTGGTATTTCATCAGAAGTAGCTAAGAGAGAATGCTCCATTTTTATTACATTTTATGATACACTCTTCTCCTCATTAGCATCAAAGGCCCTGAGCTCATTAACATGTACGTCGGTCAAACAGAGGAGAACATAAGAGAAGGTCTGTTGTACATCTACTTGTACATTAAAACTACAATTTATTTATAATTTTTCAGTTTTCAGTCGTGCAAGAGGTGCCGCCCCTTGCGTCATATTTTTCGACGAGTTGGACTCCATTGCTCCTAACAGAGGGAAGTCGGGAGATTCCGGAGGCGTCATGGATAGGTAGGGACATCCCTTGGTCTCATGAAGTGATTATATTTTTTGTGTAGGGTTGTGTCACAGTTACTAGCTGAACTGGACGGGATGGATAAAGTCGGTGATGTTTTTGTGATTGGAGCCACTAACAGACCAGATCTGATTGATCCAGCTTTACTGAGACCAGGAAGGTACAAGATATTGTATCAATTGTCATAATAATAATTTACGACATTAATGTACTGCGATTATTCTTCCAAACAGGTTTGACAGACTGGTTTATCTTGATGTATGCGAGGATACTGAGTCTAAACTGATCATACTAAAAGCAATCACTAGAAAGTAAAGCAAAGAAATATATGTACATGTACATCTACATGTACATCTACATGTACATGCAAATACATGAACTTGTACATGTACATTTCTGAATAGTAGCTCAGGCCTCCAGTAATGCATGCAACCCTCAGCTTCTACATGTACACATGTACATTGTATTTAAAACAGTCTTTCATTGAAGAATATTTATTTTTTATTAATATTACTCCTAGCACAAAATTCTATGGTTGTAATATTCTTTACCATTCGTAAAGAGTCACAATGTTTCTTGTTATCCTCCTTTCTTCTCTGACTAGGTTTAACTTGAGTAATGATGTTAATTTAGAAGACATTGCTGAGTCATGTCCGAGTAATTTGACTGGAGCTGATATTTATGCTCTTTGTGCTGATGCTATGATGGGGGCACTTCGTAAACAGATACATCTACTAGAGGCAAGAGGTAAGGGAGAGAGAGAGAGTGTGTGGAGGGCTACTGGTTTAGCGTTATTGTACAGTAACAATTGGTGGGTATTTTTAGCAACTTAAAAATTTGTAAATGAATCCAAATTTGATCGGAATCAGGTCAAACTTTCTACACAACATAAGTACATGTACATGTATCAGATAAAATTATAATAATGGAAAATTCTCTTCTTTTCAATTTTGGCAAAATATTTGTTTTAACTATGACCGTTATTATACATGTGTACTTCATGTAGTTCATGGTCTTTTACTAATTTTAATGTTTTTTAGGTGCTGGAGACGAAGGCTGTACTGAGACTCTTGAAGTCTGTCAAGAGGATTTCATGTCAGCTGTGGCCGGTTTGGCTCCATCAGTAACAGAAGATGAGCTTCAAATGTACAGAGATAAAAAATCGTTTTCAAATGTCACTTGAATGAACTAAAAACTGCATCATTAATAATAATAAATCTCATCACTAGATTGTCTCCCCTCTCTTCTTTTTATCACTAGAATCTTCTAATTTTAATGTAAAATCTAAAAATAACTTTATAAATATCAATATCATCTTTATGCTATGTAGAAAGTTTGGGTTTGTTCCAGGGAGTTTTTTTGAAAAGCATGCAATATAGTCTACAGAATCATCCCAATTTTACTACGTTTTTTTTAATGAATATAAAAAGCTAAGTTGAATGTAAACAGCTAAGTTTATGATTTTTATTATAAATTGTTTATCAAGTTAGGACAAAATAACAAGCAGTAGTAGTAATCACACCAAAAACATGACAATACTAACATCAAAGTTAGATCTAGTAGATAATAAGTATTTATAATGATACACACTACCATCACTAATGAGTGTGGGGGAGTCCAGTATTAATAGACATATTCCCTCTTCCTCCTCCTCCTCCTCTTGGAGTAGACTGTAATAGTCTCGTTGTCTCATTGAAAACCTCTTCCTCGTCGTAAAACCTTGGAGGCAACTCCCTCTCGCTGTAAGACTTCAAGTCATCAGACCTCAGTGGCGGTTCCTCTGAAGTGTTAGAAAGTGTATCCGATTGGTCGGAAATAACATGATGCAATCCAAGAACCTTTTTCAGTACAAGAGGTCTCACTAGATAATTTCTCACTGCAAGCCCAATGAACCCAATCACTATTACTGTGAATGGTATTAAACTTAGAAAACCCAGTATGATCTCATGGGCCTCCTCGCTTGCAAAGGTTTGTGATGAGGTGGGATTGTATCCAGAGAAAGATATGATTGTCAGTATCAATAGAAAAAATATATCCAATTTGTTGATGAGTGGGTTACGATACGGCTGTAAAACTGATACCAATATTAGCAGCAGAAGACAGAAAATCTGTTCGACGTAAGACATTATCTCTGGATGGGAGGAACTGACCATTGATATAAGGAACAATGCCTGGCGTGCTAAAAGATAGACACCTGCATACCAGCGATGGTTGTCATGAAAACAGTTCTGGTATTCATCCAGGAGTGGCTTGACTCGAGTGAAGTTCATACAACGCATTAGAAATGGGGCAATTGTCATGAATATACCAAACGGTAGAACAATACCAAACTCAACCAGGAAAGCAACTATCCAGAAAGGTAAGTGATGAGTTGTATGAAAATATGTAACTCCTGGATCAACATATACATAATATGTTTTACCATAAGCTACATCACTTTCATTAGCTGAACCATTAAAATAAGATAATGGCAATAGAATATAAAGTGATGTCTCGGATATAGATGTGTAAACAATTAGGAGCATAATGCATAGTACCTGAACAGCAGAATCACCAGTGAACAGTTGTAGCTTTTTAAAGCAATATTTATCTAACTTGATGATAACAGCTATGAGAAGAGCGATAGTAACTGGATAAACATAGTGTAAAAATTGATAGTGTATAGCCTTTACTCCATTAAACAAACAAAAATGTGTGTACTGTAGTAGTGTGAAGTCTAGTGATGCTATGCTTGTTATGACGGCTATAATCACCTCTAGAGCAGTCCCTTGTTGTTTGGCCCATAAGAAGACAGGGAGGACACTGTAAAAGTATAAGAAGCTGTAGAATACAGCTGTAGTTACTCGCACATTGAGCCTGAGAAATATCAGGATAAAAATAACGATGAGAAAGCAAACGAATAAAATGAGACACAAGAGGCCAATTTGATGAGAAATACTACAGGGAGAACAACTGTATGCATTATAAGTGAGCTCAACACTTTTGCTGTTGTTACAAGAGGAGCAGAGTGGGCCTGAAAGATTATGAATACAAGAATGTTTCCTTAGCAACTGGTAATCTTTATAGTTGCCACACTTTCTTGAGGAACTACATTTACCAGTGTGACAAAATTGATAGTAAATACTGTTATCTTCCTTTTTGGTTCCATTTTTCTTCTCAGTTGGTAAATTCCCAGCCCAGTAGTGCCTTTTTATACATGGAATAGATGATGCACGCTCTACATCAGGTGACTTTGTTGCATTAACAATACAAGCCATAGGTCCAGCTGATCCTTTCAAATCATAACCACAAAGACACTTATTATTGTCTATGTACGTATAACCAAAGCAGCAGGTAGTGAGGTGCACATGTAAAGGGATTAGGATAGAGATTGGGTCACAAGTACGAAATAGAAGGACAAAGCTTTTATCTCGTGGTCCAGTTATGATATTATTAATTAAGGTATTAGACTGTACCAGCCTGCCTTCAATATGGAACGAGGTCTTATTGCAAATGTCAGGAGAGAAGAGAGACTCTTTATAATGTGAAGCATTGTGACATTCAATGCTAAGGACAGTCGATACAGACTGATTAAAACAATCCAAGGTATGAACTGTTATGCCCAACATGTCTCCTGGCATCATACGATGATGAAGCATAGCATTGTTGCTATTATTCTTATCAATCTCATGTGTAAGATTAGTAAGAGGAAAATCCTTGATGCATTGTTTTTCAACATTACCAGTGATGTACATTGATTGTGGTGGAGTTGATATGACATGAGTAGGACTATGTCGAGATTGTCTAGAATAATCAAATTTCTCAGTTCTGTTAGGATCAAAAATAGAGGACTCATTTGGCCACTGACAATTCTTTGGGTTGCTAATAAAGACAGCATCTCCACCCTGTGTTGCAACATTGCCAGAGAATGTAACATTGACCGACCAATATTCCGGTGGAGTGTCAAAGTTACCTTCTTGATGGTACCTTACGAAACAAGATCCACTGGTATTCATTTCAAGTGGAGGAGGAGCAAGATAATATATAGCACCACCATATTGATAAGCTGCATTATTATCAAACTCCATACGAAGGTTATTGCTAACAGTAATGTAGGACTTTCCAGTTAAGAACAAGGCTCCTCCATTGAAACCAATGTTATGAGAAAAATGAGTAAAGTCAAAAAATGTTGCTCCAGTATCACTCAAACAGAGTGCAGAGGCACAGTTAGATGTGAAAAGGTTAAAACCATAAAATAAAAGGGGAATACCCTCAGAGTAGAGACTGCAAGATATCATAGAGAAGCTGCTGCTTGAAGTTGAAACATGACCTTCAGTAGCATGAATATTACAATCAGTGAATGTAACTTTTGGGACAATAAATAGGTTCTCTTCTGGTCTTTCCTTTTTAAAAATACCAACAGCACCAGCTCCACCAAAGTGTTTGTTACTATTCCATTCTGAAAAGAAAAAGTCAGTAATTAAGTATGAGACATTCGTTGGATAAAGGACCAGTGACACACCTCCACCCCAATAAGCAATGTTAGAGTTGAACTGGTTGTAGCCTACACTAAGATGGTTACGAAAACTTTGATTTTGTAGCATATTGTGATGTATTGTGTGATAGAGAACATTAAAATCAAGATCCAATCCACCACCATTTATTAAACCATGGTTTTCAATAAAGTCACAGCCTAAAATCTTAAAAAAACCGTGATCAGAATAACCTGGCTCGAACTGTAAATACATACCCCCACCATACACAGCTTGGTTGTCAATGAAAGCAGTCCCCTCAACTGTCAAGTTGAGGTATTTGAAATTGTATGAGCGAAAGGCAATACCTAATCCTCCACCTTTTCCAAACGGCCAATGCTGTTCTCTATGTAGCCCAGCATATGGTCTTATGTCAGTATAATCACGATAGGACCCTAAATTCCTGTTACCTTTAAACAAAGAGTCACGTATCAAATAATTAACATGCCTAACATGAAATGTGTCACCACAACTTGTTGAGGTCATTTCTTCACAATAAGTGAATTCTATATAAAGCCCAGTTGACTGTACGCTACAGTTATCATAATAATCCTTAATATTGGTGCAAGGAGGAATGGCTGGGGGTAAGAGGGTGTGGTTTACAAAACGTGAGTTCTCAATTATTACGTTTCCAAGTACGTTATAAAGTGAGACTCCAGAGCCACGCCCAGATGAGAAATAGGTGTGGTTTAGGGTAAACCCGGTACAATTATAAAGAAATACTGCCGAAGATGCATTAGGAAAGATTAATGGTGTGCAATCCTCCCCCTTTGTTTCATTACAAGACCAAGTAGCTAATGCTGAGGTTTTATGGCTTATGGCACAATTGATAAATGACAAATTAGATATTTCAATATTCACTGAATGAACAAACGATAGGCCAGCACCAACCTCAGGGCATGTGATTGTAACTCCTTCTTCTAATATGTTGGAGCTGTTGTCCATTGTGGGATATTCATCATCAGTTCTGTTATTCAGTGAAGTTATTTTTATATCTTCCACAGACTCGAAATAATGAGCCCTTGTGAGGTTTACCTCTTTAGTGTCTATTGTAATTATCATATTGTTCCTGAGACCATCCAGGGCATGATCTAGCGTCAAGCAAGGGACCTCTCCTGTGTGGCATTCATGAGAGTCAACTCCTTCATCGCTGACGATTATCCAAGTAGGGGTTGTGTTGCTTTCTGCTGAGACAGAAATGGAAAACAAAAGAAGACACAAAAGTCCTCTCATTATAGCCTAGAGAGAGAAGAGATTCTTATAGATTGATACGAGTAGATTTGTACTTACCTAAGCTAGCTAAGACAAATACAGCTAAAGTACAGCGAGGCTTGTAAACGTACTTAGCTTGTAAAAATGGCAGAAAATTAGCTAATTAATGCTCATGAATACTATTACAAAAATTCAAAATGGATAACAATGCTAATCCTGGGTTTAATCTTATGGACCTTTTTAAAAATTAGCAAAAGGATAGACTATATATAAGCCAATAGTTAAAAAAAAATAGGCCATGGAAACAAATTTATTACTCTATTTATAAAATAAAGCAGTAGTAATCACACCAAAGACTCTTGACATAAAATACTAACATCGAAGCTAGTAGGTAATAACAAGATATTTATCATCACTAATGAGTGTGGGGGAGTCCAGTATTAATAGACAATTTCCCTCTTCCTCTTGGAGTAGACTGTAATAGTCTTGTCGTCTCATTGAAAACCTCTTCCTCGTCGTAAAACCTTGGGGGTAACTCCCTCTGACTGTATGAATTAAAGCCATCGGGTGGTTCCTCGGAAGCCTTAGAAAGTGTATCTGATTGGTCTGAAATAACATGATGCAATCCAAGAACCTTTTTCAATACAAGAGGTCTCACTAGATAATTTCTCACTGCGAGCCCAATAAACCCAATCACTATTACTGTGAACGGTATTAAACTTAGAAAACCCAGTATGATCTCATGGGCCTCCTCATTTGCAAAGGTTTGTGATGAGGTGGGATTATATCCAGAGAAAGATATGATTGTTAGTATCATAAGGAAAAATATGTCCATCTTGTTGATGAGTGGGTTACGATATGGCTGTAAAACTGATACCAATATTAGGAGCAAGAGACAGAAAATCTGTTGGACATAAGACATTATCTCTGGATGAGAACAAACCATTGATATAAGGAACAATGCCTGACGTGCTAAAAGATAGACACCTGCATACCAGCGATGGTTGTCATGAAAACAGTTCTGGTATTCATCCAGGAGCGGCTTGACTCGAGTGAAGTTCATGCAACGCATTAGAAATGGGGCAATTGTCATGAATATACCAAACGGTAGAACAATACCAAACTCAATCAGAAAAGCAACTATCCAGAAAGGTAAGTGATTAGTTATATGAAAATATGTAACTCCTGGATCAACATAGATATATGCTTCACTGTAAATTACATCACTTTCATTAGCTGAACCATCAAAATAATATAATGGCAAAAGTATATTAAGTGATGTCTCGGATATAGATGTGTAAACAATTAGGAGCATAATGCATAGTACCTGAACAGCAGAATCACCAGTGAACAGTTGTAGCTTTTTAAAGCA
The DNA here is from genome assembly GCF_000090795.2 of Amphimedon queenslandica. Taxonomy (NCBI): domain Eukaryota; kingdom Metazoa; phylum Porifera; class Demospongiae; order Haplosclerida; family Niphatidae; genus Amphimedon; species Amphimedon queenslandica. The sequence continues at coordinate 198,678 of NW_003546293.1, read as the reverse complement.
ATATTTATCACATTTAATGATAACAGCTATGAGAAGAGCAATAGTAACTGGATAAACATAGTGTAGAAACTCATAGTGTATAGCCATTACTCCATTAAACAAACAAAAATGTGTGTACTGCAGTAGTGTGAAGTCTAGTGATGTTATGCTTGTTATGACAGCTATAATGACCTCTAGCGCAGTTCCTTGTTCTTTGGCCCATAAGAAGACAGGGAGGACACTGTAAAAGTACAAGAAACTGTAAAATGCAGCAGTGCTTACTCGCACATTGAGTCTGAGGAGTATCAGAATAAGAATAACAATGAGAAAACAACCCAAAAAAATGAGACAAAACAGGCCAATTTGATGAGAAATACTACAGGGAGAACAACTGTATGCATTATAAGTGAGCTCAACACTTTTGCTGTGGTCACAAGAGGAGCAGAGTGGGCCTGAAAGATCATTAATACAAGAACGATTCAAAAGCACCTGGTAATCAGAATACTTGCCGCATTTAAGCTTATCCAAAAAACTGCATTTACCTGTGTGGCAAAATTGATAGAAAATTTTGTTTTCAACTGGTAAACTCCCGGCCCAGTAGTGCCTTTTTACACAAGGAATAGTAGATGATGTACGGTCTACATCAGGTGACTTCGTTGCATTAATAATACAAGCCACAGGTCCAACTGATCCAGTGGAACTAGTCAAATCATAACCACAAAGACACTTATTATTGTCTATATACTTATAACCAAAGCAGCAGCTAGTGAGATGTACATGTACAGGGATTACAATAGAGATTGGATCATAAGTGCGAAATAAAAGGACAAAGTCTTCATTCCGTGGTCCAGTTATGATATTATTAATGGAAGTACTAGACTGTGCCATCCTGCCATCAATATTGAATGAGGTCTCATTGCAAATGTCTGGAGAGAAGATATAATCTACAGCATTGTGGCATTCAATGCTAAGGACAGTTGATACAGACTGATTGAAATAGTCCAAAGCATGTACTTTTACGCCCAACATGTGTCCTGGCATCATGTAATGATGGAATACTGCATTAGTATTGTCAGTACTATTAGTATCAACAGAAGCCCATGGGCTCCTGGTATCAATCATAGAAGTAAAGCATTGTTCTTGTTCTACAACATTACCAGTGATGTACATAGACTGTGGTGGAGTTGATGTGACATGAGTAGAACTGTTTTGAGACTGTCTAGAATAATCAAATGTCTTGTTTCTATTAGGATCAAAAAGAGAGGGCTCATTCGGCCACTGACAATTCTTTGGGTTGCTAATAAAGACAGCATCACCGCCCTGTGTTGCAGCATTGCCAGAGAATGTAACATCAACAGACCAATATTCTGGTGGAGTGTCAAAGTTACCTTCTTGATGGTACTTTACAAAACAAGAGCCACTCGTATTCATTTCAAGTGGAATAGGAGCAAGGTAATATATAGCACCACCTAGTCTGGCTGAGTTATTATTGAACTCCATATGGACGTTATTGCTAACAGTGATGTAGGACTTTCCAGTTAAGAACAAGGCCCCTCCATTTAAACCAGTGTTGTGAGAGAAATGAATAAAGTTAAAGAACATCGCTCCAGTATCACTCAAACAGAGTGCAGAGGCACGGTTAGATGTGAAAAGGTTAAAACCATAAAACAAAAGGGGGATACTCTCAGAGTAGAGACTGCAAGGTATCATAGAGAAGTTCCTATTCGCTTCAGTAGCATGAATAATACAATCAGTGAACGTAACTTTTGGGACAATAAGTAGGTTCTCTTCTGGTCTTTCCTTTTTAAAAATACCAACAGCACCAGCTCCACCAATGTGCCTGTTACTATTCCACTTTGAAGAGATAAAGTCAGTAATTAAGTATGAGACATTCGTTGGATAAAGGACCAGTGATACACCCCCACCCCAATAAGCAATGTTAGAGTTGAACTGGTTGTAGCCTACACTAAGATGGTTACGAAAACTTTGATTTTGTAGCATATCGTGATGTATTGTGTGATAGAGAACGTTAAAATCAAGATCCAGCCCACCACCATTTATTAAACCATGGTTTTCAATAAAGTCACAGCCTAAAATCTTAAAAAAACCGTGATCAGAATAACCTGGCTCGAACTGTAAATACATACCCCCACCATACACAGCTTCGTTATCAATGAAAGCAGTCCTCTCTACCGTCAAGTTGAGGTATTTGAAATTGTATGAGCGAAAGGCAATACCTAATCCTCCACCTTTTCCAAAAGGCCAATGCTGTTCTCTTTGTAGTCCAGCATATGGTCTTATGTCAGTATAATTACGATAGGATCCTAAATTCCTGTTGCCTTTAAACAAAGAGTCACGTATCAAATAATTAACATGCCTAACATGAAATTTGTCACCACAACTTGTTGAGGTCATTTCTTCACAATAAGTGAATTCTATATAAAGCCCGGTTGACTGTACGCTACAGTTATCATAATCGTTAATATTGGTGCAAGGAATAGCCGGGTGTAAGAGGGTGTGGTTTACAAAATGTGAGTTCTCAATTATTACATTTCCAAGTACGTTATAAAGTGAGACTCCCGAGCCATGCCCGGATGAGAAATAGGTGTGGTTTAGGGTAAACCTAGTACAATTATAAAGAAATACTGCCGAAGATGCATTAGGAAAGATTAATGGTGTGCAATCCTCTTTTGTTTTATTACAAGACCAATTACCTAATGCCGAGGTTTTATGACTTATGGCACAATTGATAAATGACAAATTAGATATTTCAATATTCACTGAATGAACAAACGACAGGCCAGCACCAACCTCAGGGCATGTGATTGTAACTCCTTCTTCTAATACATTGGAGCTGTGGTCCATTGTGGGATATTCATCATCAGTTGTGTTATTCAGTGAAGTTATTGTTATATCTTCCATAGACTCGAAATAATGAGCCCTTGTGAGGTTTACCTCTTTAGTGTCTATTCTAATTATCATGTTGCTCCTGAGACCATCCAAGGCATGATCTAGCGTCAAGCAAGGGACCTCTCCTGTGTGGCATTCATGAGAGTCAACTCCTTCATCGCTGACGATTATCCAAGTCGAGATCCAAGTAGAAGTTGTGTTGCTTTCTGCTGAGACAGAAATGGAAAACAAAAGAAGACACAAAAGTCCTCTCATTATAGCTTAAAGAGAGGAGAGATTCTTATAGATTGATATGAGCAGATTTGTACTTACCTAAGCTAGCTAAGACAAATACAGCTTAAGTACAGCGAGGCTTGTAAACGTACTTAGCTTGTAAAAATGGCTTACTTTAATCAATTAATTAGCAAATTAATGCTCATGAATACTATTACAATAATTCAAAATAGATGAATAATAATTGCTAATAAAGAGGGAAATTTTTGTCAATGCTATGACTCCATTCAGTTAGTCCACCTTTAATGTCAGAGACAGACAGCTGAAGATTGGATACTGACTCTTCTAGCAAGTGGACAGCAACTTGAGAGTCATTCCCACGACGACATATGACAAAAACTAGAGAACAATCCATTTTTACACAAAAATTATATAATGATTTTTGAAGCAAAAATAGATCTAACATGTTTTAAAGAAATTTTTCGCAATACATGTGAGACTTAAGAGGAGCTCAACTTAACAAACAAATAATGCAACCAGTACCTCTCTTATTGTCATCAGACAATGGGGTATTTAATAGTGACAAAATGTCTTTTGATTTTTGCAGCTGTGACAAAGGAATATCTAGATCATAGAAATAGTAAATAATAGTAATTTGTAGTTTATTTCACATACTATGTGAGTGTGGGAGGTGACATATGTCATACTCTACTGGTTCCCTCACGTCAAGTAGCAAATGAGGAACACCCTCATCAAGCAAAGCCTTGTAATCCTAGGAGAGTGCAGGTGGACTTTTAATGGAGGATTGTCTGCTAGTTATTTTTGATTTGGCTCAGTCTTTTTAGCAACTTTAAAAGTTTATAAAAATCTAAGCTTGATGATGCATCAGATAAAATTATTAAAATGGAGAAGTCTTTTGTTTTCAATTTTGGCAAAATTTGGCTGAGTACCCTGTACTATAGTACAGGGACTTTGGCCTGATTTTGGAGCAACTTTAAAAATTCATTAAAAATCCAATTTTGATTGGAGTCAGTTCAAACTTTCTACACAACATAAGAACATGTATATGCATCAGATAAAACTATAAAAATGGACAATTCTTTTCTTTTCAATTTTGGCAAAACTTGGCCTGGTACCCTTGTACTATAGTACAGGGACTTTGGTCCAATTTTTGAGCAACTTTAGCCCGGCCATTTTTGATGAAATACCATGAGTAAATGCACACAGCAATAAAGAAAGAAAAGAATGAAAGAGATCATGACTCACTGCACAAGATATCCTCTGATTCTCAGTAAGTAGTTCTTTTTGTCTCTCCTGCAATAACACCACTAAACAATACATGCATTACATACATGTACTTTGTCATTAGGTTTAGAGCCACAGAACTGCTCATAATCAATTAGTTCCTTAATTATAGGGTCATCCCCACATATTGAACACTCTGGGTTACGCTCTCTTAGCTTGATGTGCCTAAATGTACCAGAAAACCCGTCAAATAATAATAATTTTGAAATCATTGAATCTAAAAATAGAAGGGAATTAATAAAGAGTAAAATTAAAGAGAACACACACACCTCCAATGTCAGTTATAATTTTCATTGCTTCCAAAGCTTGTAATGACCCAATTACACCAGGAACTAACAAACATAAAAAATATATTTTAAAACATTTATCAGCCATATTGCTATTTCTCATCCCATCTCCTTTTCCTAGCTTACCTACACCAACCACGCCTCCTTCAGAGCAGTTGGTGACACAGTGAGGAGGAGGGGGGCAAGGGAACAGACAACGGTAACATGGTCCTCCTTTATAGTTATAAACTGTTAGCTGCGATGAATGAGTTCCGCTATTATGAATAAGGATTTACTGTGTATTACCTGACCTTCGAATCTTAGTGCACTTCCAGAGACTAGTGGCTTCTTTAATAGAACACAAGAGTCGTTCAATAAATATCTGAAATGTATTTAATTATTTTTAAATTTCACTTCTCTTTTTCTTCTTTCTTTCACCCTCTACCTTGTAGCCACATTATCACTTGCATCTAAAATTACATCATAACTGATAAAGTTAAGGAGACAAAAAATGCACCCAGTATTAATAGGATATTATCAGGATATTATTAGGATATTATAAGGATAGTATTAGGATACTCTTTAATGATGTTAAGTGCATTGGTGCTGTTCAAAACTAAATGATGAGGAGTCACTTTAACTTTTGAATTTAAACTGGAAAAAGAGTCAATTTAAAGTTTTAATCATTAGTACCTTTGAATAGATTCCTGGGCGGAGCTCACTTTAGTTACACCCACTCTTCCCTCAGTATGTAATATCTGCCAATAATAGTCACGTGATCTCTCCCTCCCTCCTTCATACCTGACGATGAAGGTTGCTAACTTCAACACTATCGTAATCAACAACACCAAGATGTCCTATAGAAAAATTGTAAAATTTAAGTATTATTTCATTCAATTTAATTTTGTATTTTTGTCTGGAGACCACACCCACTATTATTCGTACCTATTCCTGCTGCAGCAAGGTACTGAGCAGCAGGACAGCCCAGCCCTCCAGCTCCTACTATCAAAACAGAAGCAGATTTCATCTTCAGTTGACCTGAAAAGGAACAAGAATACAACTAATACAAATTACAGCGTTTTTACCCTGCACTCCCCATTCTGGTAGTATCAGTTGTCTCCCATAGCGACCGATTTCTTCTCTTTCCAAAACTTTCGATTCTGCCAATGCTGCCATGTGTTCTACGTATACTATCTGGATTGTTCCGTATATTAAGCTTAGTAGGCGTGGTATTTGAAATTTTAACCCTTAAGTTACTCAATTAATAAAGTGCATTTTGTGTTTTTCTCCTTTCTAGCTCATTCTATGTCCTAGGGATGTCCATATTCACTCCTACCAATCAGATTAGGCTTACAAATGTTGCCATTGTTCGTATAAAGAAAGGAGGCAAAAGATTTGAGATTGCCTGCTACAAGAACAAGGTCGTATCTTGGAGAAACAAAGTGTTAGTCATTAAATTATGATTTGTGATAAATTATAATGTTAATGTATTGTAATTTTACTACAATATTTATGAATAAATTGTACTTAATTCATGAATTGTATGCATATAATTTAATGAGCTATTATATCATACTGTCACTACTCTTTCTTTATTCCAGTGAGAAGGATATTGATGAAGTCTTGCAGACTCATACCGTGTTTAATAACGTGTCAAAGGGGCAGGTGGCAAAGAGAGATGATCTAGCTTCTGCGTTTGGCACCGAAGATCAAACGGAAATTTGTAAAACTGTACGTTACCCAAAGAGGTGAACTGTTAAGTGATTCGGTTGTGCTCAAAATTTTACTGTGAACGCCCATAAAATTTTAATGTCATTAATGTACATGCAAGTCAGAAATTATTAATAGTACTACAAACATCCTTATACTTCTCTCTCCCTCTCTCTTTTTCCATCAGATATTAAGCAAAGGAGAGTTACAGATATCAGAAAGAGAGCGTCAGTCTCAATTAGAATCACTATTTCGTGATATATCAACCATTGTTGCCGATAAATGCGTCAATCCTGACACCAAGAGACCCTATACCGTAGGGATGATTGAGAGGGCCATGAAGGACGTACATTATGCTGTTAAACCAACCAGAAGTGCTAAGCAACAGGTAAAGGATAAATAGCAGTGCAGTATAGCCTCTCTTAATGGACACTCTCTATAGCGTGCACCTCCATTTAACGGACAGCACCTAGTGTACCAATTACATTCCTTACTGTATAAAATAACCTCCACATAAAGGACACCTCTGTATAACAGAGACACTTTCTTGTTCCAAAATGTCTTATCTATTCTATTGCCCGAGTTTCTCTCTTTTAAGTTCTTCTCTCTTCATTAGTCTTTAGATGTCATAAGGTTATTAAAAGATCACATGCCTCTGGAGAGGGCAAGGATGAGACTCAAGTTAGTCTTACCAGTTAAAGAAGCAAGGAAAGTAAGGGAGAAGATAGTTGGTCTATTAGCCAGCGTGGAACAAGAGGACTGGAGACCACAGTTAGAAATTGTAAGTTAATGCAGATTTCATTTTTAATAAAATTATTAATGTTTTATGTGTGTTTAGGTATGTCTGATTGATCCAGGAAGATTTCGAGAGATTGATGAGATAGTGAGAGGAGACACTAAAGGTAATTTGAAGTTTTATTGTGAAAACCTATTTTTATTCTTTATTTTTATAAAGGTAGTGGAATTGTTGAAGTGTTAAATTTAAAAGATGTTGAAGAAGGTGATGAAACTTTGCAATAACAATCTGATTATTATTATTACTATTATTATTATTTTAGTACTATTTGTTTCTTATTTATATTCAGCAAATTATCAATGCAATATTATTATTATTCAGCAAATCAATTAATTAATAACAGTGATATTACATCACTTTAAAGCTGCCATTTGTTTATCAAATTCCTCCTTTATCTCACTCAGCAATTTCTCCCCTCCCTTCAACACGTCAACACAAGTCATGCCCAGAGTTGTTGCAACCAGTAAAGTCTTAGCGTGAGACTCTAGAGTGTTAGCCACGCCCGCAAATGGAGGACTATGAGTTGCCACTTTCCCTCCACCCACGCAGTAACGAGGATGAAGCCCGGGGACTTCTTGCGAAAAATTACCAAAATCAGTCGAAGCCGTCAAATCGCCAGAGTACTCATAATCAGTCACGCCCAACTGGCGATAGTTTCGCTCGTACATTTTCCCAAGAATCGGGTTACAGACGACGTTCTTGTATATTTTCCCGACAGGCTCTGTCTTCATTGTGCATCCGGTTGCAGTCGCTGCAGCCTCAAAGCAGGAGACCACTTTAGCTCTTAGTGTCTCCAACTCGCTGCTCGTCGGAGCTCTCACGTAATAATGAAGAGAAGCTTTCTCCGGTATTATATTAGGCTTTGTGCCACCGTTAGTAAAGACAGCATGAACGCGCCATGACGGCTTCATCTGTTGCCTCAGGAGGGAGATGTTAGTATAAGCCAGTACAGCTGCATCTAAAGCGTTGACTCCCTCCCATGGAAAGGCAGCTGCATGAGCCGCTTTACCTATTATACAATCTCAATTATAGTAGCCGTTACTAATAGGACACATTTACCTGTGAATTCCACTGTTAGCTGAGCGCATGATAAATGATTAGGCATGATGATCTCAAAAGGAGCTGGATGGACCATCATGGACATATCGATCCCTTTCAATGCTCCTCTCTCTATTAGTAGGATCTTTCCTCCCCCTCCTTCTTCAGCTGGCGTACCCAGGACTGTTATAGTACCAGTCAAACCTGTTGTCTCAAGGTAAGCTTTGACACCTAGCCCAGCAGCTACTCCTGCTTCTGATATGAGGTTATGACCACAGGCATGGCCTATTGTTGGGAGAGCATCATATTCACATATGACACACACGTTTGGTGACCCTGAACCAAACCTAGAGATAAATGTTAAAGTCAACTACTACTGCAAAAGGTATTTATTTGTATGAAATATTGCAACAAAAAACTGCTAACCAAAGCAGTCACATAGCATGCAGAGTATTAATAACACAATTTTTAAGGTGAAAGGTCTAGTACCTTGCTCTAAAAGCTGTCTTGATGTTACAAAACTCCCTGTCAACAGCAAATCCTTTTGCTTCCAAGTAATCCGTTAGAACTTTGTGAGCAATGACTTCCTCATAATTGAGCTCAGGGTTAGACCATATCTCATGGCTAAGTGCCTTCAAGGATTCTTTTTCTTTCTCTATGGCTCCAGAAACGACCTTGGCAACAAAACCATCCTTTTCTGCCATGATTTGAGTTCTGCAATTTTTATAACGAGCCCCGCCCATGAAACACCTCCCTAGCACTACTATGAGCTGAGAATGGGCAAACTTAGAACATCTACAACAAGTCAACAACTACTGTTTAAATTCCAACACCAAAGGACTGATACTACAATTTCATAAGGGAAGAAGCTGTAGATTTACTATAGTTAACATTTTTGACGGTTTGTTCAATGGATCTACCCCCCGGAAACACACCAGCACTGTAGTCTGGCCGCGCCAGCACATCTCTGCTACTGCTGTTGATTAGCCCAGTCATGTCCTCAGTCCCAGTAGAAGAGATATTATCCACAAGCTACGGGCCGGTGGAAGAGAAAGAACTGGAAGCTGAATCATACGTTGATAAGCCGGATGCCATTTCCTTGCCTCCTATAAACTCTCCTGATATTACTCAAGATGGTTATCACCCAAGCCCTAACCACAAGGTAAGCCTATGTACACTGACATTGTAATAATAGTTATTTTAATGCTTTCATAGAAAGCTGCCTTGCTGATAAAAGAAGGCAGAGACAACGAGAAATTTGAGTCACTGGCTGATAAAAAGGCATCATGGATAGCATACAGGATACTCCACAATCCCTTCTATTACTGGTTTGCACTGATACTAGCTGTAGCTCTTATGCTAGTAGCATTCATTGAGGAGCCATCAGCTACATCTGCACAAGAAGAAAAGAAAGAAAAGAGGGAACAAATTGTATGTAGTTATTTTTGCATTGTGTGATGACTAATTAACACTCTTTTCATCATTAGGTTCACTTACTTATCGAGTTTGCAATTCTTATATTTTTTACTGTTCAGTTATTCTTGCGTTTCCTATGGCTGGGACCTAAGCTATTCTTTAAAGGAAGATCAACAGTTGCTGTAGGTTTAATGATACCATATACAGTAGTTGTGTACCTTTATAATTAAATTTTATCACCCACTCACACATTCATGATATGCACATATCAGGCTATCATAATAATAGTGATGGTTCTTGAGATATTTGTGTTGCTTGCTAAGCCAACTGAAAGTCGGCATGTGAGGATTAGTAGAGCTCTGCGACCTTTCTTTCTCCTTGACACTTACCTCATGTATGGAGTGAGAAGGTAAAAAGAAATAGATTATATTGTGGATCATTCATGTAATATTGTAGAGTTGTAAGACAGATATTTCAATGTCTCAAGTACATTATTGATGTAATGCTGGTCCTTTTCTTTCTTGTTGCAGTTTTTGCTTTAGTTGGTAAGATGTACTTGGTATTAATTTATTGTTTTATTTTGGTTATTTTAGGATATTTTCTCTTTACAAACATAAATCCTACTGTGAGTGACTGAATATTAATTTTTGATGATCATTATGGCTTTATTTCCTAGTATTTCCATGGTTTAAAAATAAGCGTGATTAGTATGATTGTGACTCTCACAACAGCAAAGTAAGCTCATTATTGATTATTAGTACAATAATATTTATTAATTTTTCATAGCCATCCAGATGTTTTCATGGAAGCATACCTAGAAAGTCCTTTTGCTCCAATATTTTTCATGGTATACATGTTTGTGACTTTCTATTACTTCAACAATGTCGTGAGTTTTTACAATATTTATATATTTTTGAAGTTCATTTTACATGCAGTTACTGGCTGTATTGTTTGCTAAATTTAAAACTGCTGAAAAGAAAAAGTATAAAAAACTTTATCTACACAAAAGGTAATGATTCTATGCTGCATAATTTTTATCCAGTTTTAACACAGAGAGGCACTGCATAGAGCATTTGATCTCCTGAAGAATGATAATAACAATATCACATTTGCTGATTTCTTTTTATTTATGAAGAAGTATAATCCTAGAATTTGTAAGCCACTAGACTAAATCACACTCCTTT
>NW_003546293.1:170131-187677 GCF_000090795.2 Amphimedon queenslandica | reverse complement strand
GAAAAGCTGAAGAGAGCTTTAAAACGTATGCCTGGGCTATTGTTGTTCCCCTTAACTATTCAGTTTATTTTTTATCATACAGTTCTTCATTTGTTTGTGAATCACAGGTTCTTTGATACACTCATAAGTGAGTGTGTGATTTTAATGTCATTTATCATTTCTTTCATTAGCTCTGGTTGTCTTGGCCAATCTCCTGTATCTCATTATCTACATCATAGTCCATGTGGACCGTTGTAATGCTCAAAACAATGCAATGACTCTAGAGGACTTCAGAAAATTAGACATCAACCAGTACTTCTGTTCAGCAAGGCTAGGAATAGCTGGTTCATTTATTTTTAACTTTAGTAAGTTAAAGCACATTAAAGTTTTATAAGATTCTTTCAATAGTTTATTTAATTGAAGTGAATTTAAAGCTATTTCTTAATGGACCAGTGAAATACTTTAGAAAATGGGCAAACTGGTATAAAAACAATCTATAATTATCCTAATAGGCTAGTTATGTATTTTCAATCTTCATTTATAGGGTTGATTATATTCTTGTGGTTGGTTGTTTTATCTCCCTATGCATTGAGATAGGACTCGTTCAAAATGATGCTGGCAATTCAAATTTTAGATACATAGCTATGATACGCCCACTCAAATTATTAAGGTAAAAGTGTGGTGAAAATTACTGATCAACTTATATTTTGTATAAAAGATTGCTTCGTTTAAAAAAGAACTATTTCTTTTTGATCCGCATACTAATAGTACTTTCAGCAAGAATGGCAAGGTAAAATTGACTTTTAAATTATAAAAAAAATTCTTATTATACATAGTGTCTTTATCCTTTTAATGATTGTGTTCTACTCATTCTCAATTATTGGCATGGAAGTTTTCACTGGTAGAAATAATACTGTCTATCCAGGTTGCTGGTAAGTGACCTTAAGAAATTATTAATTATTGTACTGTCTTCTATTATAGCAAAAATGCAGAATTCGGTGTTGGTGAGTATTATGAAAATAACGGTTCAAGGCCTGATGATGCTCACTTGTACTGGCTCAACAATTTCACAACACTTTACAGCAGCTATGGTATACAACAAAGCATGCTTTTAGTTTTAATTCTCTTTATACAGTGACACTATATGAAGAGATGGTTGTTAATAATTGGTTCATTCAAATGGTAGAGTACAACTGATATTACTACTCTTGATTATCATTGGATTTGTAGGAAGGATTTGTATCGACTACTAGTGAAGCAGCCAGACTGTATTTCATTTTATTCTGGATGATAAGCACAGTAGGCTAGCTAACATCTCTCAATATAAACTTTTTGCTATCATCTAAATTATAGCTTGTTGTCAATATTGCCATAGTCTACATTGTTGATGCTTTTGAATCTGGTATATTAGCATTGAAGGCTAGTAAAAAAAATGAAGAAATACCATCAGGAGGTATAGTAATGATAAATGGTTCACTTATTGTAGCAACTTCAATCTAGAATTGAAAAGAGTAACAAAAATATTACTGAAAAGCTCTGAAGTTAGAATCTTATCGAATGTCATCCATTTAAAAGCTGTATATGAACTTGGGAAAGGCTTTTCAATTAACAGATGGATCAGAAAACATTATGATATTCCTGCTAGAACAATAGAGGTAAAACTAATAATAATTATCTACTCTTGATAATAACTATATGACACCATCCCTTTGCCCACATGAGCAGTTGTATGGAGGTGAGTTTAGAGGAAAAAGAATAATGACAAATGATGACCTTCGAACTATCATTTATGAAGGAGAAATAGAAGTAAGAAAATTTCTGCATTGTTTTGTTGTATCAATGTGTTTAATGCTCCATGGAGGAATGGAAGAAGAAATTTGATGAAGAGCGTGCATTGCTAGTGTTAAAACAAAAAGGAGGTAACATAGCAATTCACAAGGAGACTCCACGTGAACATGCAAAGAGAATAATTCTCACGGTAGCCAAGCAACTTTTCTATTATTTACTAGGATGAAGAATACTAAATTTATTGTGTGTATATGACAGTATGTGTGTGTACAAATACACATTATGATGAAATTTTAATTACATGTTTGGGTTAATCAACATAATAATAATAATAATAATAATAATAATAGTAATAATAATAATAATAATAACTTTTTCTCTTACTATCTCATCAATCTCTCAAGATCAATCAGACCTCATTAATATTATTAAAATGAAATATGCATTGCTAACTTACAATCTCTAACTGTGTTCTCCAGTCCTCTTGTTCTATTATTCAAGAAGTATATCAAAGTTACAGATCCACTACAGCTTACATATTTTACAGTTTATTCAATGGATCTGCCCCCAGAAACACAACAGCACCACATTACCAGTATTGCTGCTGCTGCTGTTGACTAGCCCAATCATGTCCTCAGCCCAAGAAGGAGACACAGTATTCACAAGCTATGGGGCAGTGGAAGAGAAGAAACTAGAAGCTGAATCAGACATTGATAAACCAGATGCCATTACCTTGCCCCCACTTGCTGCTAGTCCTATAAACTCTCTTGATGATGTCAACCAAGAAGATAGCTATCACCCCAGCCTTAACCACAAAGTATGCTTGTGTACACTATTTTTCTTTCAATTTAATTGCATTAAAGCAGTATAATAATGATCTTAAGCATACTTATTGTAGAAAGCTGCTTTGCTGATAAAAGAGGGCAAGGACAATGAGAAATTTGAGTTACTGCCAGAGAATAAGAGATCATGGATAGCATACAGGATACTCCACAATCCTTTCTATTACTGGCTTGCACTGATACTAGCTGTAGCTCTTATGCTACTGGCATTCTTGGAAGAACCATCAGCTAGATCTGAACTGGATGAGAAAAACAAAGGGAAACGAATTGTTCGTATTTATTTTTGTGATGTGTGCCTAATTCTTTTCATAACTAGGGTCACTTAGTTACTGAGTTGGCAATTCTTACATTTTTTGCTGTTCAGTTATTGTTGCGTTTTTTATGGCTGGGACCAAAGCTGTTTTTTAAAGGAAGATCAACAGTTGTTGTAGGTTAAATTGCTTATAATGATACTATAAACAGTGGTTGTGTACAATTTCATCACCCGCTCATATTAGGCTATCGTAATAATAGTGATGACTCTTGAAATAATTGTTTTGTTTGCTAAGCCAACTGATCGGCATGTGAGGATTATGAGAGCACTGCGACCTTTCTTTCTCCTTGATACTTACCTCATGTATGGAGTGAGAAGGTAAAAAGAAACAAAGTTTTGTGGATCATTCATGGAATACTGTAGAGTTGTGCGACAGATATTTCAATGTCTCAAGTACATTATTGATGTAATGCTGGTCCTTTTCTTTCTTGTTGCAGTTTTTGCTTTAGTTGGTAAGATATGCACACATGATCAATACTCAGTATTAATTCATTACTTTATTATTATTATTATTATTAGGATATTTTCTCTTTAAAAACATAAATCCTACGGTCAGTCACTTAATATAAATTTTTGATATAAATGATAATCATAATAATTATTACTAAATTTTTTAGTATTTTAGAACTTTAGAATTAAGCATAGTTAGTATGATTGTGACTCTCACAACAGCAAAGTAAACTCTTATTAACTATTATTAAAATAGTATTTATTATTTTGCCATAGCCATCCAGATGTTTTCATGGAAGCATACAAAAAAAGTGATTTTGCTCCAATATTTTTCATGATATACATGTTTGTGACTTTCTATTACTTCAGCAATGTTGTGAGTTTTTGCAATGCTTATATATTCTTGATGTCAATTATACATGCAGTTATTGGCTGTGTTGTTTGCTAAATTTAAAAGTGCTGAAAAGAAAAAGTATAAAAAACTTTATCTCCACAAAAGGTAATGGTTCTATGCTAAATATTAATTTTAATCCAGTTTTAACACAGAGAGGCACTGCATAGAGCATTTGATCTTCTGAAGAATGACAATGACAATATCATATTTTCTGATTTTTTGTTATTCATGAAGAAGTATAATCCTAGAACTTGTAAGCCATTAGACTAAATCACACTCCTTTTATAATCTATGTCTTTTACATAGCACCTTATCAAACAATGTGCTTATTTAAAGCACTTCAGAAATGCAATGGAGTTGAGGGTTGCCTCAGTTTAGAAGAATTTTCAAGTTTTTATGAATATGAGAACATGAAATGGGAGCTGGTAATAATACCAATATTGTTACATTTAATTTTCAATTAACTATATGCTAGATACATAAGACTGGTCGGATTGTTGCTTGGTATGAAATACTGAATGAAACTCCAAAAAAGCTAAAGAGAGCTTTAAAATGTATACCTATAGGCTAATGTTGTCTAATACATTAATTTTTTATCTTCTAGTACTTCATTTCATTGTGAATCATTGGCTCTTTGATATAGTTATGGGTAAGCATGTGATTTTAGTATCATTTATTATTTCTTTCATTAGCTCTAATTGTCTTGGCCAACCTCTTGTATCTCATTATCTACATCATACTATATGTAGACAATAATAATGCTCAAAATAATACAATGAATGATAATTGCACAGAAAAAGAAAATAAAGATTACTTTTGTTCAGCAAGGCTAGGAATAGCTGGTTCATTTATTTTTAACTCTAGTAAGTTAAAATACAGTTGAGTTGGTATAATATTCTCTTATAAAAATAGTTTATTTAGTTGAAGTAAATTTGAAGCTGTTCCTTAATGGACCAGTGAAATACTTCAGGAAATGGGCAAACTGGTATGAAGACAAGCTATAATTATCCTAATAGCATAGGCTTAGTATTTTCAATCTTCATTCTTAGGGTTGATTATATTCTTGTGGTTGGTAGCTTTATCTTCCTATGCATTGAGATAGGACTCATTCAAAATGATGCAGACAGTCCAAGTTTCAGATACATTGCCATAATACGCCCACTCAAATTATTAAGGTTTGTTAAACTACATGAAATGTGAGTATTGATCATCTTGGCATGTGTAGGTTGCTCCGTCTTAAAAAGAATTATTTCTTTTTGATTCGTATATTAATAGTACTGGCATCAAGAATGACAAGGTGAGGATACCTCCTTGTTATTGCTGCTATAACAATGCACACACAAATATATTAACTTATTTGTGGGTAAAAACTAGGGCATACTATTATTAATTCTTTTGATGATCGCTCCCAATTTGTAGTGTCCTCATCTTGCTTATGATTGTAATTTACTTCTTCTCAATAATCGGCATGGAGGTGTTCACTGGAAATAATGCTGTACGTGCAGGTTGCTGGTTAGTTTATGAAACAAGTAGAAATAAACCTGTTCCTTTTATTCACTAGTGCAAATGCAGAATTTAATGTTGGTGTTTATTATGACAATTCGACATTATATGATCCTGGCTTGTACTATTTGAATAACTTTAACACTCTTGGTCGTAGCTTTGGTAAGTTTATGTGCAATAATCAACATTGTATTCTTTGTACATTCCATTATACAGTGACACTGTATGAAGAGATGGTTGTTAATAATTGGTTCATTCAAATGGTACAGTACAACTGATATACATTATAAAGCATTGGATTTATAGGAAGGATTTGTATCAACTACTGGTAAAGCAGCAAGATTGTATTTCATTTTATTCTGGATGGTGACAACAGTAAGAATTCATTACAATAAGTACCAATAATCATTTAAATACAGCTTGTGGTCAATATTGCCATAGTCTACATTGTTGATGCTTTTGTTAATGCATTGAAGGCTAGCAAAATGAATGAAGAAATATCATCAGGAGGTACAATAATGATAAATTGTCCACTTACTCTAGCAGCTTAAATCCAGAATTAAAAAGAGTAATTAAAATATCACTGACGAGGTCTGAGATTAGAACTTTATCGAATGTCATCCATTTGAAAGCTATATATGAAGTTAGGAAAAGGTTTTCCATTTACAGGTGGATCAGAAAACATTACGATATTCCTGCCAGAACAATAGAAGTAAAACTAATAATAACTATGATGTTATTCCTTTGCTCACTTGCAGTTGTATGGAGGTGAGTTTAGAGGAAAGAGAATGATGACAGATGATGATCTTCGAACTATCATCTACAAAGGAGACATAGAAGTAAGGAAATTCCTACATGATTGTGTTGTATCAATGTCTTTAATGCTCCATGGAGGAATGGAAGGAGAAATTTGATGAAGAGCGTGCAATGCTAGTGTCAAAACAAAAAGGAGACAGCATAGCAATTCACAAGGAGACTCCACGTGAACATGCAAAGAGAATGATTCTCATGCTAGCTGAGAAAATGAAGCAACTTTTCTTTTATTTACTAGGATGAAGAATACTACTACATTTATTGTGTGTATATGACAGTATGTGTGTGTACAAATACACATGATGTGTGCAAATATTCATAGTTATTTTTGGAATTATATTCATTGTGCCAAACAAGATGCTGTTATTGGAATTGAATTGAAGGCTTGAGCCCCACCCATAGACTGCTTACCTCTTTGTGAACTAAAGATCTAGATCTAATTCTAGCTGGTCACTATGGATTCTGATGATTGTGGCATCATAGAGCTGTCTATTCGTAATCATCAAAGAGACGAGGATAACGGTGAAGGAGACCTTGCTTCTGGCTACAGCTCAATGGAAGAGAGCGAAGTAGCTGAAAGCAAAGGATCAACTAAAGAATACAAGGTTGTTTTGCTTTAGCCTCGTGTCATCAGATAGATTTAGGTTCACCCTCCCAAACAATCTGATTGACAGCAAGACTATTTTTATAGTTTCCTTTGACTAAGCTATGTTACCTTTGTTTACTGCAGAAAGCTGCTCTGATAGTTAAGGAAGGAAGAGACCACGAGAAATTTGATTCTCTCCCGGAAAAAAAAAGAGCATGGATAGCATACAGAATACTCCACAATCCCCTCTATTACTGGCTTGCACTGATACTAGCTGTAGCTATCATGCTACTGGCTATATTAGAAGAGCCATCAACACAGACACAGAAAACAGAGAGATCAGATAAGGCCGTAAGTACTGCAGCAAGTGACTGATCTAATGTTGATATTCAATGTTGCAATAGGTGCATCTATTGTCAGAGGTGTTTCTCTTATCTTTTTTCACTACAAATCTCATCTTACGATTCTTATGGCTCGGCCCTAAATTGTTTTTCCGAAGCCGGGCAACGATTATGGTATACGTTTGTCATTTCAAAGTTTATACTGACATAAAATATTAGTTCAATGTTGATGTAAAAGCACACTCCTGTATCATAAATCATCTTAACCTTTCCTGCATACACAAACATATTCATAGTGTATCATATTGACAATCATGTACCTTGAGATCTTTGTGATTCTCGTCACAAACAGTCGTCACATACGAATCACGAGGTCCCTGCGTCCATTTATCCTTCTTGACTCTTATCTGATGTATGGTGTTCGCAGGTACGACAGTGAAAAGCAAGCTTTTTGACTAAGACTATTTTCACTTTTAAATCTGCTTAGGGTCTTAAGACAAATCTTCTTATGCCTGAAGTACATTATTGATGTAATGCTTGCATTATTCTTCCTTGTTACTGTATTCTCATTAGTTGGTGAGGATAGAAAAACTGAGTATACATTTTAAATGACATAACATTTGTAGGTTACTTCCTATTCACTAATATCAATCCTACAGTAAGTCCATATACAGCAACAGAATGAATTCAGAGTTCAATACACACAGTTCAATTTGTATTTCTATTATATTTTGTAGTATTTTCATACACTAAAGGACAGTATAGTGAGCATGATCATTACTCTAACTACCGCAAAGTAAATACTTTTGTACATTTTTTACTTGTCTATGCATGTACATGCAGCCATCCAGATGTATTTATGGAGTCATATCTAAGAAGTGAATTTGCTCCAATATTTTTCATGATGTACATGTTTGTGACTTTCTATTACTTCAATAATGTTGTAAGTGTGTTTGTTTATTTTGATCTTTTGGGAGGAATAAACAATAACATCAACATCGTAGCTGCTTGCTGTTGTTTTTGCCAAATTCAAAAGTGTTGAGAAGAGGAAGTTCAAGAAAATATTACTACACAAACGGTGAATTGTACATTATAACTCTTTCTCTTTCATTGAATGTGGTATTGATAATAGTGAGGCACTGTTTAGAGCCTTTGATCTTCTCAAGAGTAAAAATGATGTTATTGTCTTCACTGATTTTCTGCAATTTATGAAAAAGTATAATCCATGGATGGGTAAGTGGTATAGATGCATACATTGTACATTTCAGTGTTTAAATGGGAGTTAGAGTTTAAGTAAAATACTAAGTAAAGTTTAAGTGCACAGTTCAAGGTCAAAAGCACATTGGTTTACACAACTGCATGTTAGTATACTGTTGCTAATACTTATTGGTCAGGTTTATTACAATAGTTATTTTTAAATTTATATTTTAGCTCCTTATGAAACAATGTGCCTTTTCAAAATACTTCAGACTTCCGATGAATCTGATGATTGTCTCACTTGGGAGGACTTTTCAAACTTTTATGACTACGTGAACATGAAATGGGAACTGGTGAGTAATCTTTATGTGATGCATAAACTAATCCTGTTTATAATAACAATTTAAGATACACAAGACTGGTGCCATTGTCACTTGGTATGAGAAGATAGAAAGAATACCATTAAACATGAAAATTATCTTATACAGTAAGGTTTTATAAAAATAATGTAATGACTGACAAGTCATAATTGTTTCTTATTCAAAGATATTCATTTCGTGGTGAAGCATTGGCTCTTTGACACTTTAATTAGTAAGAAATATTAGCTTAAGCTTTTAATTGTCTCCTTTTATAGCTGTAATTGTATTGGCTAATCTGTTCTACATCATCACATTTATAATAGTACATGAGAAGTCATGTGGTATGTGGAGGCACATCATGTAATAATGATCCACTTTGCCTTTTTGTAGATGATGATGTTGGAAGTGATCAGTTCTGTTCAGCAAGGCTAGGAATAGCCGGTTCATTTGTCTTTAACTTTAGTAAGTTAAAATACAGTTAGTTAATATGATATTCTTCCATATATATATACAATAGTTTACTTAGTTGAAGTAAATTTGAAGTTGTTCCTCAATGGACCAGTGAAATACTTCAGGAAATGGGCAAACTGGTACACTCTAGTAATCAATTAAAACACTCCCTAACCTAATAATCCACAGGGTTGACTATATTCTTGTGGTTGGTAGCTTTATCTGCCTATGCATTGAGATAGGACTCATTCAGAATGATGCAGACAGTCCAAGTTTCAGATATGTAGCCATGATACGCCCACTCAAATTATTAAGGTGTGTTAAACTACATGAAATGTGAGTATTGATCATCTTGGCATGTGTAGATTGCTCCGTCTTAAAAAGAATTATTTCTTTTTGATTCGTATATTAATAGTACTGGCATCAAGAATGACAAGGTGAGGATACCTTCTTGTTATTGTTGCTATAACAATGCACACACAAATATATTAACTTGGGTAAAACTAGGGATTTACTATTATTAATTTTTTTCATGATCACTCCCAATTTGTAGTGTCCTCATCTTGCTTATCGTTGTATTTTATTTCTTTTCAATAATCGGTATGGAGGTGTTTACAGGAGATAACGCTGTATATCCAGGTTGCTGGTTAGTTTATAAAAAGAGTAAAAATTCTATGCATAAATAATGTTCTATTTATTTGCTAGCGTAAATGCATCATTTGGTGTTGGTGTCTATTACTCTAATAATGGGTCGACGTTAGATAATCCTGACTTGTACTGGTTGAATAATTTTAACACTCTTGGTCGTAGCTTTGGTAAGTTTATGTGCAATAATCAACATTGTATTCTCTGTGTATTCCATTATACAGTGACACTATATGAAGAAATGGTTGTTAATAATTGGTTCATTCAAATGGTACAGCACAACTGATATACATTAAAGCATTAGATTTATAGGAAGGATTTGTATCGACTGCTGGTGAAGCAGCAAGATTGTATTTCATTTTATTCTGGATGGTGACAACAGTAAGAATTCATTACAATAACTTTCAATAATCATCTAAATTATAGCTTGTGGTCAATATTGCCATAGTCTACATTGTTGATGCATTTGAGTCTGGTATATTAGCATTGAAAGCTAGTGAAAGTGATGATGAAACACCAGCAGGAGGTATCATTGCATTATTAACATTATGTTATTGATAATCCACTATCTACCATTTATAGAAATGAAGAGAATTAATAAAGTCATAATGACTAGTGTAGAGATGGACCAGTTGGCCAGTGTCATTCATGAGCAGGTTATGTACGATTCAAGGAAAGGATTCACAATCAACAGATGGATCAGAAAACACTATGACATACCAGTCAGGACTATTGAAGTAACTGTCATTTATATAACCATACCATACAGTTGTTCACTTTATGAATGTGATATCTTTTTCTTCAGATGTACAAAGGAGAGTTCAGAGGTAAGAGAATGATGACCAATGATGATTTAAGAGGAATAATCTATGAAGGAGAAATAGAAGTATTGTAATCATTAATTGAACTTAAATTACTTCTTTTTTCCAAGGGATGGAAGAAAGCATATGATGAGTATCGTGCCACAAGAGAACTAAACTCCAAACCAAGGACAGATCACAAAGCTACAGCAGGTGAAATGATGAAAGAAGGTTTACAGTTTACATGGCAAAAAACAAAGAAACTATTTATTTATATTTTACGCTAAAACAACAAATATTACAACAAAAAAGGAAGTAGAGAACATTATTTATATGAATATTCTTAATAAAGCTATTTTTAAATTTGTAATTATTATTTATAAATTAAATTAATAATTTATAGTTTATGCAATATCTGATATCTGTTGCAGTCTCTGCTGTATTTTACCAGCCTCTCGTCTCAATTCTCTGCTTTTCTCATCATCACCAAGCAACACGTGTACTATACTTAAAACATTAAGAGTCCGTACCACTTCGGGGTGATCATCACCATGTATTCCACGCTGAGCCACTGAGGCTAAGTCGAGATATCGCTTAGCAGAGATCAGATCACCTGTAGAAATGTAAGCATGGCCAAGATCAGTGACTGTAGTGGCTACAAGTCTACGCTGCTTTTTTGGTACTTCACCGTTCGATGGTAGAGTCTGGAAGAGCCCAAGGGCTTTTTCAAGAGTATCACGACATTTTTCTCGCTCTTCAAGACTAGCAAGGACTAGTCCAAGTGTAGCTAGAGAGAAAGCATAGTCCATACTATCAGAGAAAGAGAGAGAGGAGGGAGTGAAAGAAGAAGTAGGAAAAGAGGATGAAGAGAGAGATGAGAGTGGTGATCTGTTCAGGGAAGATGATTCATACATTCCCACTGCAGTTAGAAGCAACTCCTCAGCTTTCTTGTAATGGCCATTATAATAATGCAACTCTGCTAGAGAAGTCAAGGCAGAGGCTATTGCATAATCCTTGCTTCCAAAAACCTCCTTCATCTTTTGAACCAAGTCATTATACTTATTAATGTAAAGAGTCTTATCTGATGATAAAGCTGAATCAATGGATAGTAGACTAGCCTCAGTCCATAAACAATCTCGCTTACTCAGCACTCCTTCGTTAGACGATAATAAAACTAGGTGTGGTCTGAGGTATCGTCTTAGAGCAATATCAGAAGGATCCCGACTTAGGTACTTTAACTCGCTACGTAAAGCACTCAGGAAGCGGTGGTTATGAGAGATATTGTGAATGTAGTCAGAGTAAGATTTCACGTGAGGAGAGGGAGGCGGCTTATTGCCCCATTCCTTTTCAGCCTGCACACTGCTTGACTCCAAGCCGGGGAGGGAACGATGAAAACTCGACAGCGAAGACTGAGAGTCAAACGATCGAAACCTCTTAAACCAAGCAGACTCATTCCAGCGCTGCTCTTCAGTCAGCAAATGTTCTTTCTCAATTTTTGGTGCCGTGTACGCCAAGAAATGATTATCAACGTGATCCTTCAGACCAGGAGAAAATGATAAGAGTTCAACTCCATAATGAGTGTGGGCGTGAACAAAAGGGGAGAGACGTAGAGAAGTGAGAGGGTCTGGAAGAGCTTGGGAAGGAGGCAAGGGAGGGGGAGAGGGCGGAGGCCAACCAGTCATCTGTGTCAGCTTATCTTTAACTGCCGATAAGTAAGATTGAGAGGGTGGAGAGATGGGAGGGGCAGTGGGTGTGTCTTCAAGGATCGAAGCAGAACCGGGAGTCAAAGGTAATCGATAAAAGGGATTATTAAGGTGCTCTTTAATTAGAGATATAGGAACAGGCCGATCCAGATCACAGAGAGAAAGGAAATCAATCGAATGTAAGAAATAATTATCGCACGAGGACAAAGCTCCAATATATAACCGGGTGACATTCCCAGTCATGTGATCATCATGACCAGTCACATGATTGTCACATGACTTAATCATATCAATATACTGACTCAGCAAATTATCGCGTATTTCCCCCTCGTGATGACTGCAGAAATATTCATACATGCGAAGAGTGAGGGCAGCGAGTGATATTAAATAAGGATTAGAGCGGAGAAGGTTGGAGGTGAGGTCTTGTACTTGTTCTTTTGGATACTTCTGCTCACTGGCCGATAGTTTATAGAACAATTCTTCAGTTTGAGTTTCTGTGAGTCTAAGGAAATAAAGTAAATGTTTAAGGCATGCTTGATCACATATGTATTCAATGCATACAAGTAATGTATCAGAAAAGGTATAAAAATGGAGAATTTTCTCCTTTTATATTTTTGGCAATTTTTGACTGAGTACCCTGTACTATAGTACAGGGACTTTGGCCCGATTTTGGAGCAACTTTAAAAATTCGTAAAAAATCCAATTTCGATCGGAATCAGTTCAAATTTTCTACACAACATAAGTACATGTATATGCATCAGAAAAAATTATTAAAATGAAGAATTCTCTCTTTTTCAATTTTGGCAAAATTTGGCCTGAGACCATGTACTATAGTACAGGGACTTTGGCCCAATTTTTGAGCAACTTTAAAAATTCGTAAAAAAAATCCAATTTCAATTGTAATCAGTTCAAATTTTCTACACAACATAAGTACATGTATATGCATCAGAAAAAGTTATTAAAATGGAGAATTCTCTCCTTGTGATTTTTGTTGAAAATTCCTTGTACTATAATACAGGGTCTTCAAGCATTATGATGAGCATTTTAGAAAGCATTAGAACTATATGTAGCTTTACCCTTTTTCAAGTGAGATAGTTTTCTGATGTCCAGAAAATAATCCGGACACTTCACCACTCCTAGCAGTAACTAGCAAATACCCTTTACGATGTGTCCTCCCATTACTGGTGCTGCTACTAATTAACTCTCTAATCAAAGGGGCTGTCTCGCTATTAACCCCATCAATAATGAGCAGCCACCTTGCTTTCTGCTCTCCCAACTTTCGAAGAAGAGAGGACAAATGAGACGATAGAGAGTCTCCTGATTCCGAAGACGTCACACCTAAAGACCCAACAGCATATCGGGCGGAGTCCCCAAGTGAACGGGTCCCAGATGCATCTAAATGAATAACAATCGGCTTGGACGACTCTTTCTTTGAAAAACGAGGTAAACTAACTTCAACAAATTTTGACACAAACTGATTCGTCAGTTCAGTTTTTCCACTTCCTACCAGACCAGTTACTATAACAACAGAGGGTTTGGTGCTTACAAGAGTGGGAACGGAAGCTAGGAGAGATGATAGCTCGTTCTCGCGAGCTATGGTTGGATGAGAAACAGATGGTGGTAGGATGGCCACCTGAGGTTTAACCTTCTTAGCTTCTTTAGGTATAAATGCTTCGATAATGAGCAGAACTGTGAGGACTGTACCACCAAAAATAACTGACACACGAGCAAAAGGATCGTTTCTAAAATAGCGAGCGATTCTTTTAAAAGGATTACGAGTTGGGGGTGGAGTAATGGGAGGGGTTTCGTATAATACTGGAGAGCGATGGAGCGAACGACAAAATTTAAAAACACTGCATCTATTTGAGTGCCTTAGATAACAATAAATACTACTCATTGCTTTGGTAGCTGAAGGTTTCCCTCTTTAGCTAACCTGCAAAAAAATATTGTAAGCCACGCCCATACTAATTAACTGCACTTAACCACACCCCTCATTAACGTACTTCTTGTTGGTCGAGCAAAGGTTTTGAAATTCAAGCCACTCTTTCTCACACTTTTCCTTCTTCCAGTTATTCTTCTCCAGGCAAGCCTGAAGCGCCTTATATTCGCAAGCAGTTTCTAGTTTTACTGGCTCAGACTTCTCCATTCACAAATCTGCCATGTGGGTGATGGGGCGGGGAGAGCTACTGCGCATGCGCACGAAATCGGTTAACAAAGGGGATCACATGAGCGCGGTAAAATGGCGACCGCCCGATACTGGTAAAGTGGGACTGCCCTGTAGTCGTTAGAGAGAGACCACAGAGGTTTAAAGACAAGGTAGATATTGTTTCAGAGAAGAAGGTAGAGTAAGGCCACGTACAGGCTCTTAACTCCTTCGCCTATAGTTTTCTAGCTGCCACAATCACCCAAGGCACTTTACTAAGATAGGGTATTGTCTCTCACTCTCTCTCCTCTTCTCCACCTGGGGAGCTCACGTGACTCTCTCCAGTCCTCAATTAGTTCTTAGTAGATGATTTTAACTCGTTATGTCAGCGTATCAAGTAAGTTTGGTTTTTAAAAGTCTTTAGAAGTTTACATAATGAGGGGTATTGTGTATATATTATGTAGTATCGTTTGTATTTTCCTTATTTGGGGGTAGTTATTATCTTTATGGGGATTTAAGGCTTTAAGCTATTACCCATTAATTATCGCTCGTTAAATGGAATTAATTTATTTATTAATTTGTGTCCCTTTCTCCCTCCCTCCCCCCTCTCTCCCTCCCTCCCTCCCTCTCTCTCCCTCCCTCCCTCTCCCTCTCTCTCTTTCTTTCCTTAGGACTCAAGAGGGAAGGCCTTACTATCAACAAGGCAAAGAGAAGAACTGTAAGTCTTTTAATGTCTCTACATGTACATGTACATACACTGTGTATGTGACCTCAGTTTGTGTGTGTTCATATGAAGTTTGTTGCAATTACTGTTTGGTGGCCCTTACTTTCCTTATATGGCCTTGTCAAGTTTGTTTATATCATCCATTTATTTATTTGTTTTATTATTGTCTGGTTCATAGTTATGATCAGCCATTTAGTTTTGGCTGTTGATCCATTGGTAAATAGCAGCTAATAATGATATCATTAATAATATACAGTATATATAATGGAGGAAGGGATGGTTGGCATGTTTGTGTTTTATTGTGTAAATTTTTTTCATCTCCTCTGTTGCTTCCTTGCCTGATTTATTAATAATTATTATCTATATTTGTTTATTTTATTTATTTATTCAGACATCATGCTATAGCTGACTACTTGCTGTCTCAAGGTCTTACAGAATCAGCGGAATCATTTAAAAAAGAAACTGATTTAGTAAGAGAGAGAGAGAGAGAGAGAGAGAGAGAGAGAGAGAGGGAGGGAGGGAGGGAGGAAGAGAGAAGTAATAATTTTTCTATTCATTTCTTAATAGAAAGACCCTGGTAATTCAAAGTATAATGGCTTACTAGAGAAGAAATGGACATCAATAATTCGTCTACAGAAGAAGGTGCGTTTGTGCAATCGTTTAATTAGTAGGCGGGGCTTATTTGGTTGGTACTTTACAGGTAATGGATTTAGAGACGAAATTGAGTGAAGTCCAGCGAGAGGTCGTAGAAGGCGGAGCCACGAGAAAGTCAAGATCGGCAGCCGATTGGATCCCCAGACCACCCGAAAAGTAACCCCAATTAATGCCTGCCACACCTATTCTAATTAATGCCCATCAGATTTGAGTTGAGTGGTCATCGAGCAACGATCACTACAGTGTTATTTCATCCTCAGTACAGGTGGGTGTGGTCACTAGTTATTAATATTTATTAATTACACATACGCAGTGTTGTGGCATCAGCTTCGGAGGATGCAACGATTAAGGTATGAGTGTTGTTTTGTAACCACACCCACTGACTCCGCCCAACAGATATGGGACTACGAGACGGGGGACCACGAGAGATCGTTGAAAGGTCACACAGATGCTGTACAGGACTTGGCTTTCGACCACACAGGGAAAGTTCTTGGTAAGGCCCAGCCCTAACTAATCAAGGAAGGTTTAGAGCCGTCACACAAACATGAATTACATGTACATGAGCAGCTTGACCTTTTTATGTAGATAACATTTTGAATGATGTTTTGAGTTGACACAGAATTGACCAATTTTTTAAAATCCCCATTATACATGTATGTCGCAATCCTACACTTTCCTTAAGTTATGATATAGCTAGAAAATTTGGAATGCTAAAATTTGGCGGATTGACTCTAAGAGGTTTGGAGGTTAAAATTTCGGCGAAATTTTAACTCTATGTATGCTTCTATGGAGCCTTATCAAACTGGAGACTAACAGTTTGGTTAATGGACCTCAATTTGCCAAAGTTTTACTCCACCAAATTTTCTAGCTAATACGGTATGTGACTTTTTTACTTGGCTCCGCCCTTTAGCATCCTGTTCTGCCGATATGTCCATTCGACTCTGGGACTTCACTACTTTCACTTGTACAAAGACTCTTCAGGGCCATGATCATAATATATCGTCGATAGTTTTTATGCCTTCGGGAGACTTTCTTATATCGGCCTCTCGTGACAAAACCCTCAAAATGTGGGAAGTAGCTACAGGGTGAGTGGTGTAAGGATTTTATTCCTATTTTATTTTTTCTTTATTTCTTTTTATTTTGTCCTTATTTTATTTATCTGTTTTTCTTCTTTCCTTGCAGTTATTGTGTTAAAACTTATACTGGACACAGAGAGTGGGTCCGGTGTGTTAGAGTAAGTCCTGATGGCTCGTTACTGGCATCTTGCTCTAATGACCAGGTGAGAACCAGAGAGAGGGAGGGAGAGAGAGAGAGAGGGGGGGAGGGAGGGAGAGAGAGAGAGAGGGGGGGAGGGAGGGAGAAAGAGAGAAAAGGACACAGGGAAAGAGAGAGAGGGAGCAGAAGAATAAAGAAGCAGTGACATTACACTTAAATGTTTAATTATTACTTAATTTCTCTTTTAGTCGATTCGTGTTTGGGTAGCCTCCACCAGGGAATGCAAGGCTGAGCTCAGGGGACACGAACACGTCGTAGAGTGTGTTGCGTGGGCTAATGATGCTTCCCTCACACAAGTGGCCGATGCTGTAGGTATACAGGTTAGCTTTCACTTTCAAGATTGACATGTTGATTTGATATCTATCGGAATTATTTGTGATAGTATTGTTTGTGATAGTAACCTTATCTGTGATTTGTGGCAGTTGCTTTATGAACTTGAATAGTGTGTCTTTGCCGTAACAGTGACTTTTAATTAATTCTTTTCCTTAATTACATCATATGATGATGATAATAATAATAATAATAATAATAATGACAATAATTATAATAAATTCCAACATCCACTGGGTGTTTAAAATGCAAAAAAT
>NW_003546293.1:168901-170121 GCF_000090795.2 Amphimedon queenslandica | reverse complement strand
ATTGATGTGTTGACTTGATATCTATCGGAATTATTTGTGATAGTATTGCTTGTGATAGTAACCTTATTTGTGACTCGTGGCAGTAGTTGTTTTATGAACTTGAATAGTGTATCTTTGCCTTAACAGTGACTTTTAATTAAGGTTTATTGCTTTACATAATAAGAATAATAATAATGAGTATAATAAATTCCAACATCTACTGCGTGTTTTAAATGCAAAAATAAGTACCAATATTTGAAAATCCATAATGTTTTAGTACAGTACATGTACATGTATTATTATTATTTATTTATTTATTTATTATTATTATAAACGAACACAATAACAACAACAGCAATAACAAAAAAGCAAAAAATAAAGAAAAATAAACAAAAAAGGACAACATTATTATTATTTTTTTAAATTTTATGATAGACCAAAAAGGGAGGGCCTGCTCCTGGCCCCTTCCTAATATCCGGATCAAGAGATAAAACCATCAGACTGTGGGACGTCTCGACTGCTGTCTGCTTACAAGTCCTGGTAAGCCACACCCTTCAGTCACGCCCACCAAAAGCTTGCCATCATAACAAATACCTCGTAAAAGATTTTGATCAATTTTTGAATGGACACCCACATAAATTTACTCTCAAATTAAATATAAACTGAATGTTAAATACGAATATCTTATCTCCTAGATTGGCCATGATAATTGGGTGAGGGGCCTCATGTTCCATCCTGGAGGAGGGAAGAGTATCATTAGTTGTTCTGACGACAAGACCATACGGATATGGGACTACAAGAACCAGAGATGTGCTAAGACTGTAGAGGCACACGGCCATTTTGTTACAACAATCGGTAAGAGAGAGTTATACAGTCAAACTTAAATTGTCTATTTCGGACACTTTGGGACCCAATAATACCCTAGCTCCTGATTATGAACCTGTCCTTATTTCAGAGGTTCATTAATACACATTACTATTGTATTGGGACTGATACTACCCCTCCTCATTATAGAGGTGTCCTTATTTTAGAGTGTCCACAATAGCAGGAGGTTATGCTGTATGGTGTTTAAAGATTGGATGTTGAATTTTTGTTTGCTTTTACTTGTCATGTAGATAATGTATAATTCTGCTCTCTCTCCCTCTCCACAGATTTTCATAAATCAGCTCCATACGTTGTGACTGGTAGTGTAGATCAGACTATTAAAATATGGGAGTGTCGTTAAATAGCCACGCCCTCTA
>NW_003546293.1:141657-143814 GCF_000090795.2 Amphimedon queenslandica | reverse complement strand
GACTTCCTACATGAAGCAATGTCTACTGCACTTTTGAAGTTCTTTGACTCACAGAGTGATAAAAGCAGTAAGCAACTATGCATACAAACCTGATGAATCAACTTTGAGCTGATTTTGATCAAATTTAGATTTTTATGAATTTTTAAAGTTGCTCCATAATCAGACCAAAGTCCCTTTACTGGCCTCAAGCTAAATTTTGCCAAAATTGAAAAAGAGGAAACTTTTTTATCTGATGCATATACATGTACTTAGGTTGTGTAGAAAGTTTGAACAGATTCAGATCAAGTTTGGATTTTTTACAATTTTTAAAGCTGTTCTAAATGCCATGTACTTTATTGTAGTACTTGTCAACTCATCAAGCTTATACTATTTAGCTCACTTAGCATTCATTGTGGGAATCTCTGATTGTAATCAATTTTATCAAAGAAATCTAAGTAGGAGTAGTAGTAACTGAAATCCTTTAACATGCATGGCATGTGTTCCTTCATGTGCATAATTGGCTACTTTGTTTCAATAAGTTATTATTATAATTTATTTTACAGATGGTCCATTCCTCATAAGTTGTGGTGTTGCTTCAGGTCTCTTTCTTGCTGTTGATCCAGAAACTCATGCTGTTAAAGCTACCAATGAAGTAACTAAAGCCACAAACTTCCAGATCATCCCCAGTGATGATAAATACAATGAGTTTTATATTACATATCATGAGGAGATTGGACGAGTCCTTCGAAAACGTCGTTACTCGGTCTTTTGCACAAGTGACCCTGGATCAACAGCTGCTTTGTATTTGAATGCTCCTGTAAATATGAGGGGATGCAATGATGGTCCACTTTACATGTCAGACACAGTCAGTGATGAATCCAGTAGATTTGTACTACACAGTCGTATAATTCATAATAAAGTATCGCCAGTTTCAATCAGCACTTGGACCAATGGGACTGAGATGTTTTTCCTCAACTGCTCTCGAAGGAAGCGCAAAATAAATGGCTACCTTGCCGTTAAACGTGTAAGAGAGAGAGGAGCTGCAGACACTTACATAACAGCATGTATGAGCAGTAGAAAATATCACAATGGCACCAGTGTGCATATGCTCTTTCAACTGATACCAACCTACCTAGTTGAAGATGAGGAAGGTAGTGAAGATTACAATGATGAGAATGAAGAAGAAACACCACAGCCAATTGAACAATTTGAAATCAAGGAAAGTGAAACTTTTTAACTTTTGTGCATAATGTATGTATAATGCATGCATATAATACTTGCTTTATTGACTTGTCTTGCATCTAGCCCTGGTTGTTCTAAGACTTGGCACTTCTGTGATTTATTATTTATGCTATACCTTGCAATTAAACGTGTGAGTGAAAGAGGAGCCGAAGACACTTACATAACTGCATGTATGAGCAATCGAAAGTATCACAATAACACCAGCGTATATTTATGCTCTTTCAACTGGTGCAAGGTCACTGCCAAATTAGGAGTTGCAGAGAGGGTGAAAAATTGCCTCCCCTTTATTAAAATTGCTTGCAATAGCACAAACTAGCTATGATAATTAATTGTTGGTGTGCATGATGCGTCATAGTCTAGGTAGTTGTAATTTGACAGTTTTGCAGCATTAATGATCTGATATCACAGTCATAGGCACAACAATATCAGTCATCACAGACAAGGAAATGATTATGGATGAAAGAAAGGAAATATTTTGATCTGAATAGTGGGGAGACACTTCCTTGAATGGTCTGACGTGGAAGCTTCATTCCAAAGCATGGGAGTGGTATGCATATCAAATTATATAAAGCCTCAGTAGTTCCCACTCTAGTCAGAGAAAAAAAATTATCCCTACAATACTGAATGGCAATGGAAATAACTACAACAGAATTTGAAAATATCGAATCTGCTACTAACCAAGTACTCCCAGTCATTTGTCAGGAAGAAATATTTCGATACATTGACTTGGGGCTTGGTAGAGGGTTGGATGGCACTGATCAAACACCCTGGCTGAACAAGACTTCTTTTCAAGCAAGGAACATCACCTATGACAATATTCTTGGAACAGAAGAAGGTGGTGCTGTACAAAGCTATGAGAGGGAGATTGTAAGCGTACAGACTTTGCAGTCCAAAATAAAAACCTCTGTTGTGATTCCCAAGAGTCCAATGACCATG
>NW_003546293.1:135886-141551 GCF_000090795.2 Amphimedon queenslandica | reverse complement strand
GCACCACTTACACTACCTACAGAGGTAATGACAGGCAAATGCCCTTTGGCCGATTTGCTATTTGTAATTGAGCAACATCGTAAACCTGATCTACAACTCATCATCAAGGGTTGTGAAGAGTTTCTTGATTACTTTCGTGTCACTCATTATGTTAGTGCAATTGAGTTAGGGGCAGCAGAATACCGAGTCCTAACTGAAGATGAGTACCAAATGTCTATTAGTGCTGGTGGCTCGTTTGGCATTGAGAAATTGGCAAGCTTGGTTACTCAGCAAAGTTTCTCAAGCCAAAAGAAGAGCAAGGCATCTGAATTAAAGAAGATTGGTATATTTACAAGCGATGACAAGGTTGAGCGTGGATCTTACGGTGAAGCTGTTGTCAATGTCGCCATCAAATCAATCCTCACTTTGGTGAAGACCGACTTCCTACACGAAGCAATGTCAACAGCACTTTTAAAGTTCATTGACTCACAGAGTGATAAAAGCAGTAAGCAACTATGCATAAATCTACTACTCACTACAGTAATTAAGTGTAGTATTGGCTAAACTTGAGCATTTGGAATGCAATTAAGATCACATCAAAGAAACATAAGTAGTATAACTACTATAATCCTTTACTAGTGCATGACAAGGGTGTGATGAATATGTGTTCTTTGATATAAAAATTATTATTATTATTTTTTACAGATGGTCCGTACCTCATAAGTTGTGGTCTTGCTTCAGGTCTCTTTCTTGCTGTTGATCCAGAAACTCATGCTGTTAAAGCTACCACTGAAGTAACTCAAGCCACACACTTCCAGGTCATCCCCAGTGATGATAAATACAATGAGTTCTATATTGCATACCACGAGGAGAAAGGAAGAGTTCTTCGAAGACGTCGATACTCAGTTTTAGCTGGTGACGACCCTGGATCAACTGTTGCTATGTATTTGGATGCTCCTGTTAGTGTGAGGGGACGAAACAATGGTCCACTTTACATGTCAGACACAGTCAGTGATGAATCCAGTAGATTTGTACTACACAGTCGTATAATACATAATAAAGTATCACCAGTGTCAATCAGCACTTGGACCAATGGGACTGAGATGTTCTACCTCAACTGCTCTCGAAGGAAGTTCAGAATAGATGGCTACCTTGCCGTTAAACGTGTAAGAGAAAGAGGAACTAATGAAGACACTTACATAACAGCATGTGTGAGCAGTAGAAAATATCATGACAGCTCAAATGTACACATGCTTTTTCAATTGATACCAACCTACCTAGTTGAAGATGAGCCGGGCAGTGAAAATTATGACGATGAGAATGAAGAAGAACTGCCAAAAGAAACTGAACAATTTCAAATCAAAGAAAGTGACACTTCTTAATTTTTGTTTTGATAATGAAGCATTATTTTCTATTGATGTCTTGTGTTGTGTTTTTTTATCAATTAAAAACATTTTAACTATATATAAATGTGTTACACTAGATAAAAATGACATTATAGAGGAGTCTTGGATAACATTGCTCATAAAAGGGAAACATTATGCACATTATGGAATCAGCATAACTGTTACTCTACATGCATAACTGCATTATGCCGTAATATGATACTATGTAAACAGAACAGTTGTACTTCATCCATTAGTTGTTAAGCACACTGTGAGGTAAGAAATTGCATTTTGCACCACATAGTTTAGTAGCCATGCACACCTTCATAGTCAAATCATTCAGCACTAGCAAGGCTTTAAACATTCATTTTGCTGGCTAGACAAAGTAGACACAGCAATTAAATATGAAACTAAAGCTGAATGGAATATCATGATCTAAGTGTCTGCGGCATGCTGCAAGTGCTTTTGAAGATTATGTGATGTCACTGAGGTAAACATTAGATATCAGCATAATTATTAAAGATGCCAGCTAAACCAACATCATTAGATTCTAGACACGGCATTGTAATTGATCTATTCAAAAGAGAAGACGGAAAAGGAAGTAATGCAGACATGACCTAAATCATCTCCAGACATGACACTTGAGGGTTGGGTAATTAAGTGGGCGACTATCTACGCCGGCTAGCTAATGACCTCATTTATTCTGCATACAAATATGGCGGCAAAGACAAGAATATTATTGTTATCAGACTATGGCTAAAATAGCTGCTGTTCCTTCAATAATGGGCTCTGAAGGGTCTTTCAAAGTTGCACCTGTCGTTTCTGAGGAAGAAATATATCGCTATGTGGATCTAGGACTTGGTTGTGGTGTGGATGGTACTAGCCGAAAACCATGGCTGAATAAGACCTCCTTTCAAGCAAGGCATGTCACTTTTGACAACATCATTGGAAGAGACGAAGGAGGCGCAATGCAGGGCTATGAGAAGGAGATATCAAGTTTTCAAGCTCTTCAATGTGAAATAACAACCTCCATTGATAGGCCCAACAAGCCATTGACCATTGGAGCTGATTCTGAGCTCTCGCGCAGTGTTAATTCCTCAAGGAGAGCAATAGGGAGACAAATAATAAACAGGACAATTTCCTTTAAAGATGATTTTGTGGATGCACCACACAGTGATGAAACAATATCAGAGAAAACCGGAGGAAGTTCTGATATACAAAATCATTGGAATTTTGAGCAACGTCTAGCTCATTGGATCATTCAAAGGCTAAAGGCTTCTTGGCAGCAACCACAATCCGTTACTACATCAGTTTCTGCAGTCAAGCTACTTCCACCACTCACACTACCAACAGAAACAGTGAAAGGAAACTGTCCTTTGACTGATTTGCTATTTGTAATTGAGCAACATCGTAAACCTGATCTACAACTCATCATCAAGGGTTGTGAAGAGTTTCTTGATTACTTTCGTGTCACTCATTATGTTAGTGCAATTGAGTTAGGGGCAGCAGAATACCAAGTCTTTACTGAGCATGAGTATCAGTATTCCGATGATGTACTGGCAAAAATGGAAAGTTATTTGAGTGGAAAGAAGCATGCACCTTCTAAAATGATGATCAAGCGAATCGGTACATTTACAAGCGACAAGGTTGAGCATGGATCTTATGGTGAAGCTGTTGTCAATATCGCCATCAAATCAATCCTCACTTTGGTGAAGACTGACTTCCTACACGAAGCAATGTCCACTGCACTTTTGAAATATTTTGATTCACAAAAGGATAAAAGCAGTAAGCATCCAATTGTATACCATATAGCCACAAAGTTTCGAGGCAATAAACTTTCACGAATCAGGCCACAAGTCTTTTTTTGCGAATTAATTTTTGTGGTTCTTATTTTAAAGCACATGTGTTAATGGGCAATGCAGATAATTTTACAGGATTAACTTTCGTGGATATGGAAAATCCACGAAAACAGTGAAAATTGTGCCCTTGAAATTAAGCGGCTATACGGTATTATTAATGTATTAAGTTTGTTATCAATTATCATGAGATTAAAAAAACATTTCATTTGTACAGATGGTCCATTCCTCATAAGTTGTGATCTTGCATCAGGTCTCTTTCTTGCTGTTGATCCAGAAACTCATGCTGTTAAAGCTACTACTGAAGTAACTCAAGCCACACACTTCCAGATCATCCCCAGTAATGATAAATACAATGAGTTCTATATTACATATCACAAGGAGATTGGACGAGTTATTCAAAAACGTCGCGACTCGATCTTTCATTCTACTGAACCCTTATCAACAGTTGCTTTGTATTTGGATGCTCCTGTGAGTGTGAGGGGACGAAACAATGGTCCACTTTACATGTCAGACACAGTCAGTGATGAATCCAGTAGATTTGTACTACACAGTCGTATAATACATAATAAAGTATCACCAGTTTCAATCAGCACTTGGACCAGTGGGACTGAGATGTTCTACATCAACTGCTCTCGAAGGAAGCGCAAAATAAATGGCTACCTTGCCGTTAAACGTGTAAGAGAAAGAGGAACTAATGAAGACACTTACATAACAGCATGTGTGAGCAGTAGAAAATATCATGACAGCTCAAATGTACATATGCTCTTTCAACTGGTACGAAGCTGTGAAAAGTTTGAAGAAAAGAAAGACACTGATACTGAACAATAATTTTGTGATTGAATGTTCCAATTTTGTCATTATTGTGTGTGTACTTCTTTTACTTTGAGTATACCCTTTTGGTGTTGTTACTGTCAATGTTAATTGATTTCTTAATTTAAATTTTTTTAAAGCAAATGCAAAATCAGCAATAATCGCTAATAATGATTATCTTGGATGATGTACAAACACACACTTGCAATCGTCATGATGATTTAACAGGCTTCGTTATGCCATATATGCTTACCATGAATAGTAATTACAGTAATATAGATCATATTGCAGTACTAGTATGAGACAAAATGAATTTTATATAGTGAAGGCTATGTGACGTATATCACCATTAAAAGGGTCTATGTCTTGAAGATGAATACAGTCTGACACCATATCATAGATACGCTACACAGAGCATATGTTTACGAAGAAGAATGAAATAATATTTATCATGAATAAGTTGTCACAGCCACCCTATTACTACTAGACAAATGAATTATAGTGTAGTCTGGCCCTATGTTGTATATGCTTATGATGCATGAAAGGTGAGAGTAGTAAATCTACATGTAGCTAGGTCCGCATGAATTCTGAGAAACTACAATGAGACTAGACTCAGTAGACTGTACTACAGACACGGCACTCAATGATGTAATACAAGCTGAAGCAGCATAACTAACAAAAAAAACACAACGTGTACATTATAAACATAATAGTGCAATGTCAGTGTCTGTGTTGATATTATTCATGCGTCGTCGTGTTTTAGTAATGATTGCATTTTTAAGCTCTAGACCAAATCTAGTTATTGTAATTTCAGTAGCTGTATAGTAATACTTGCTGGCCAGACATTCATTAGATGACTTCATGCCAGACTTCCCCTCAAAATTTGTCTGTTATTAAAGAATCCAGCAGAATAAAAAGGGAGGCGCTATCTCGACTAATACAATCACCAGCGACAGTCATTATGATGGCAGAAGAATCATCTCAAATTCGCGAATCTAGCACCGTCCCAGAAGAAATCCAGAAAACCAGCCCGGATCAAACACCAAAACATTTTAGATCCAAAGTCCTCCCAGTAATTTCTCAAGAAGAAATATACAGATACTTTGATTTGGGGCTAGGACGCGGCCTAGATGGAACAGACCCGACACCTTGGCTGAACAAGACCTCTTTTCAAGCAAGGAACATCACCTATGACAATATTCTTGGAACAGAAGAAGGTGGTGCTGTACAAAGCTATGAGAGGGAGATTGTAAGCGTACAGACTTTGCAGTCCAAAATAAAAACCTCCATTGTGATTCCCAAGAGTCCAATGACCATTGGAGCTGATGCTGAGCTCTCCCGCAGTGTTAATTCCTCAAGGAGAGCAATAGGGAGACAAATAATAAACAGGACAGTTTCCTTTAAAGATGATTTTGTGGATGCACCACGCAGTGATGATACAATATCGGAGAGAACCGGGGGAAGTTCTGATATACAAAACCATTGGACCTTTGAGCAGCGTCTAGCTCATTGGATCATTCAAAAGCTAAAGGCTTCATGGCAAGAATCCGTCTCTGTGAATCCTACAGCATCTGTAGGAAAAGTTCTTGCACCACTTACACTACCTACAGAGGTAATGACAGGCAAATGCCC